>NC_049201.1:69757149-69822149 GCF_013347855.1 Anguilla anguilla
TCTACCTCCCTTACCAACACCACCCCCCCATCGCCTACTGCTTCCACCAGGTGTGTGCTAGAATTACCCCCCCCCCCATCTCCCATACCAACACCACTGCCCATCACCTACTGCTTCCACCAGGTGTGTGTAAGAACCTTCTCTCTCCCTACCTCCCATACCAACACCACCACCCATCACCTACTGCTTCCACCAGGTGTGTGCTAGAACCTTCTCTCTCTCTACCTCCCATACCAACACCACCAGCCATCGCCTACTGCTTCCACCAGGTGTGTGTTAGAGACCCCCTTCTCTCTCTCTACCTCCCCTACCAACACCACCACCCATCACCTACTGCTTCCACCAGGTGTGTGTTTGAGACCCCCCTCTCTCTCTCTACCTCCCATACCAACACCACCACCCATCGCCTACTGCTTCCACCAGGTGTGTGTTAGAGACCCCCCTCTCTCTCTCTACCTCCCATACCAACACCACCGCCCATCACCTACTGCTTCCACCAGGTGTGTGCTAGAACCTTCTCTCTCTCTACCTCCCTTACCAACACCACCACCCATCACCTACTGCTTCCACCAGGTGTGTTTCCATCTCGTTCCCGTCCTTTTTTCATGATCTTTCCATCCCTCTCCTTCCTGAGAGCCCTTATGTGCCGTGTCTGTGTACGGTCTCTGGCCCCTGGAGGGGCCCCGCTGAGGACTGGGCCCCTCTGACCTCCCCCCTCTCTGTCTCCCCCAGGCTCTGGACGACGTGAAGAAGGGATCCATCAAGGCGGATGAGAAGTCCTACCAGCTGCAGAAGCTGGCCGAGCAGCGCAAGATGGCCATGGTAGGTTTCCCTTCGACCGCACACCTGGCCTGTTCGTTTGCCTGTGTGCCTCTGTGAGCCAAGTCCTTTACAGTGCGCTCTCTCTCTCTCTCTGTCTCTCTCCCCCAGTACCTGAGCATGCTGCGCTCCTGCGAGGGCTACAACGAGATCATCTTCCCCCACTGCTCGTGCGACTCGCGACGCAAGGGTCACGTGATCACAGCCATCAGCATCCGGCACTTCAAACTGCACGCCTGCACTGAGGAGGGAACGCTGGAGGTGAGAGAGAGAGAGAGGGAGAGAGAGAGAGAGAGGGAGAAGAGGGGACATTAGAGGAGGTTGGAGAGAGGGAGTGAGCGAGAGAGGGGTACACTGGAGGAGGTAAGAGAGGGAGAGAAACAGAAAAAGTAGGACATTTGAGAGGAGGGTAGAAGATACTGGAGGGGAGGATAGACCAAGGGTGGGATGAAGACTGAGAGAAATTGAGTCTCTTGTGAAAAGGAAGGGAAGACTGACAAACACATATGTGCCTCTCTCTCTCTCCCTCCTTCTCTCTCTGTCTCTCCCTCTCTACCCCCCCCACCCCCTTCTCTCTCTTTCTTTCTCTCCCTCTCTTTCCCACTCCCGCTCTTTCTCTCCCTCTCTCTCTCCCTTTCTTTCTCTCTCAGAACCAGGTGATTGCCTTTGAATGGGGGGAGATGCAGCGCTGGGACACGGATGAGGAAGGGATGGCGTTCTGCTTCGAGTACGCCCGCGGGGAGAAGAAGCCTCGCTGGGTGAAGATCTTCACTCCATATGTGAGTCTAATGGAGGGAGGGAGGGAGGGATGGAGAGAGGGGGTATGGGAGGGAGAGAGGGAGAGAGGGATGGGTGCAGAAACGCAAGCGGCCATGTACTTGACGTGTGCTGTTTATGCTGTGTGAGACTTAAAGATGTTTTCCTCTCTCTCTCTCTCTCTCTCTTGCCCTCACACCCTCCTCACCCAGTTCAACTACATGCATGAGTGTTTCGAGCGGGTCTTCTGTGAACTCAAGTGGAGGAAAGAGGTAAGGCGCTACATCGCAACGTGTCGCATTTTATCATTTAGTCGCCACTCTTGCGTCTACATAAAGTGTCATCCTTTATTTATTTATTGATTTTCTTTAAAGGTTTTTTTGTGCATGTAAGTAGTTGACCTGTTTTCTTAGTTTTTGCTTTCGTTCTTCTGCGGATAATTTTCTCCTTCTCCACCTTTTCTTTTTTCGTGTGTCAGGTCGAAGAGGAGGCCACGGACAAGGACAACAGAAACTGCAGCAAAGATGGTATGTGTAGTAAGGTAAGGCTTTCCTTGCCAGCCTCAGTGACAGACACAAATATGGCGCCCCTCGCAGGTGGGTGTCTGTCACTGCAGTTGCAGTCAGTCGCTTCCTCTGTGTGTGTGTGTGTGTGTGTGTGTGTGTGTGTGTGTGCATACGCTTGTTGGCACAGTGGGTTTGTGAGCTTGTACTGCACTGTGTGATCTTTGGGTGTGTTCACATATGTGCGTACGTGTACATTTTTAGGTTTTGCCTCCAAAATATGGATTTCTGCATAAAAATCGGAATACAATTCACGAGGGAGGCATGATAATTCCAAGGTCATATGGATGTCAACCGACAGTAGCTAAATAGCTAGTGTTAACAATAGGTAGGCATAACACTATTCCTGGGAATCTGACCCATGCCATTTTTCAATCCCAAAAAGAGAAAATGATATTCATTTGGCTATGCTGTGTAGTTAATGTCTTACATGGCTGAAGGTCAATATGAACAATTAGGCAGGATTTCTATGGTTATGGGGGAAAACAGCATTTTGTACACACCTTATATTTCGGAACGCTTACTTGCAAACGTCATTCCGGATGAAAGCAGTCAAATGCGGACAGTAATAAAACGGGACTCCAGTTCCCAGAAACACTTGTTCAGTCTTCAGACGCGAACGTCTGTGGTTGCCTGGCACCCGGGAAGAACAGGGACATTCGAGCAGGAAGGCTGGCGGCTATTCCTCTGAACGGACAGGCTGCCAGACTTAAGCTCAGTTCCTATAGAGCCATCATTTCTACTGCGCGACAGGTCAATAAGGAACGCGGTTATAATTTTGGTTTATGTGCAGTCCTGCTTCTCACAGTTGGCAGGGGGGTGATAAATACACATTTGGCGATCTCTACGAACTTCAAGGCTTCCTCGATGACAGAATGATGTGAATTGTAATAGTGCGTGCCCTGAAATTGGCAGCCTCATTTGTTTTTGTGTTAATGGTTAGAACGGAATGATGAACAAGGAGAAATCTGGCAGACTGTAAATAAAGACCCACCATGGAAAGAAGCTGCGTTTGTGTCTGTAGCACTGCAGAGGGTAGAATACCAGCGTGTCTGTAACACAGCAGAGGGTAGAATATCAGCGTGTCTGTGGCTTTGTGTCTGTAGCACAGCAGAGGGTAGAATATCAGCATGTCTGTGGCTTTGTGTCTGTAGCACTGCAGAGGGTAGAATACCAGCGTGTCTGTGGCTTTGTGTCTGTAGCACTGCAGAGGGTAGAATACCAGCGTGTCTGTAACACAGCAGAGGGTAGAATATCAGCGTGTCTGTGGCTGGCTTTGTGTCTGTAGCGCCGTAGAGGGTAGAATACCAGCATGTGTGTGGCTTTGTGTCTGTAGCACCACAGCGGGTAGAACATCTGCATGTCTGTGGCTTTGTGTCTGTAGCACTGCAGAGGGTAGAATACCAGCATGTCTGTGGCTTTGTGTCTGTAGCACCATAGCGGGTAGAATACCAGCGTGTTTGTGGCTTTGTGTCTGTAGCTCAGCAGTGGGTAGAATACCAGCATGTCTGTGGCTTTGTGTCTGTAGCACTGCAGAGGGTAGAATATCAGCGTGTCTGTGGCTGTGTCTGTAGCGCCGTAGCGGGTAGAATACCAGCATGTCTGTGGCCTTGTGTCTGTAGCACTGCAGAGGGTAGAATATCAGCGTGTCTGTGGCTGTGTCTGTAGCGCCGTAGCGGGTAGAATATCAGCGTGTCTGTGGCTTTGTGTCTGTAGCGCCATAGCGGGTAGAATATCAGCGTGTCTGTGGCTTTGTGTCTGTAGCACAGCAGCAGGTAGAATATCAGCGTGTCTGTGGCTTTGTGTCTGTAGCGCCATAGCGGGTAGAATATCAGCGTGTCTGTGGCTTTGTGTCTGTAGCGCCGTAGCGGGTAGAATATCAGCGTGTCTGTGGCTTTGTGTCTGTAGCACAGCAGCGGGTAGAATATCAGCATGTCTGTGGCTGTGTGTCTGTAGCGCCATAGCGGGTAGAATATCAGCATGTCTGTGGCTGTGTCTGTAGCGCCGCAGCTACAGGAAGTCCCTCCATGTTAGCCCGGCTCTGAGAGACCCGCGAGGCTCGGCTCCTCCATTAGAATGCTTCCAGTGTGTCTGCAGACAGCCCCAGTCTCTTTCTTGGTTCAGGGCTCCTGCAGCTGAATTTTAATGAGACTGCAGTGGCTGGCCGAACCTGAAATAGATCAGCATGGCTCAGTGTTGCAGTGGTGTGGTGGGGGGAGCTGTGGTGATGTTTTAGCGTTAAAAGGAGAGCCGCTGCACCCTGGGGGGGGGGGGGGGGGGTGTGCTGGGGTCGAGAATCCGCTCCTGTAGCGACCCCGCTCGGCCCCGGACGTCGGCGTTGCTGCGCTCTACCGTTTGCCACGCGTTGATTAAATGGCGAGCCTAATTTAGCAGAATGGCCTGTTCTACTCGTTATGTCTCACCTTCCAATGTTCTGTCTGCTAAGAGCGTGTTCGCTGGAGCTGAAGGTTCTGTGTGTTGTTCAGTTGAAAACCTGCTTTGTGTAGATGGGTGTCGTGTGTGTGACTGAGTTTAAATTTACTGCAGTGTTTTATTAATCGTGTGTGATGCCCAGTGTGTTAGGGTCTGTATTTAGATATGTTGCTTGTAGTTGGTTGAGCTGTTGAATGTGTATACAGTATGATGTGTAATTCAGTGTATGATGTGTAATTTAGTGCTTATGTATTTAGGTGTGCATTGTATTGCTTTGTGTACGCTATATGTGAAACACGTCAAGTGTTTCAGAGTGTGTTGGGTGTGTGCTCTGTTGTTGAGTGTGTTGGTTCTACTTTGTTGCTGTGTTTGTAAGTGCTTAAAGCTGCAGTGTCCTGAGCCCTGTCTCCGTGTTAAGTTGTGTTGAGTTGTGTTTGTAAGTGCTTAAAGCAGCAGTGTCCTGAGCCCTGTCTCCGTGTTAAGTTGTGTTGAGTTGTGTTTGTAAGTGCTTAAAGCTGCAGTGTCCTGAGCCCCGTCTCTGTGTTGTGTTGAGTTGTGTTTGTAAGTGCTTAAAGCTGCAGTGTCCTGAGCCCCGTCTCTGTGTTGTGTTGAGTTGTGTTTGTAAGTGCTTAAAGCTGCAGTGTCCTGAGCCCCGTCTCTGTGTTGAGTTGTGTTGTGTTGAGTTGTGTATGTAAGTGCTTAAAGCTGCAGTGTCCTGAGCCCTGTCTCTGTGTTGTGTTGAGTTGTGTTTGTAAGTGCTTAAAGCTGCAGTGTCCTGAGCCCCGTCTCTGTGTTGAGTTGTGTTGTGTTGAGTTGTGTTTGTAAGTGCTTAAGGCTGCAGTGTCCTGAGCCCTGTCTCTGTGTTGTGTTGAGTTGTGTTTGTAAGTGCTTAAAGCTGCAGTGTCCTGAGCCCCGTCTCTGTGTTGAGTTGTGTTGTGTTGAGTTGTGTTTGTAAGTGCTTAAGGCTGCAGTGTCCTGAGCCCCGTCTCTGTTGCAGAATATCTTCCAGCTGTTGAGACACAGAAGGGATGGCGGCACCTAGGGGGCGAGATCGTCACCTCCTAAAAACCCGACAGCGCCACTCGACAAGGCCTCACAAGGTACAGGACAACACTATCCACAGCAGAAGCAGAAACTATCCACACACACCGGTCCGCTACAGACAAACCGCAGACACCCAGCCCGAGGAGAACCGAAAACCACGCACATACAGACTAAACAAGGCAACAAACCCAGAGATCCTCATTTTCAGAAGATAAAAGAAGGAAGTAAATGTTGTGTAAAGGTTTCAAAATGAATAAATAATAGTTAATGCGTTAGAATCCTACATACATCACATCACTTCATGGGGTGGGATAGTTGATTGATGCTACTGGTTGAAGGGACAGATCCAGAGCTGTGTGATTGGTCGAGGAAATGGTCGTCTGAGACACGATTGGACACTGAGAATGGGAAAGTGGGGGGGAAGCAAACAGCCGCAGGACTGGCTGTGGAGATGGACATACGCAGTGCCATTGGCTCAGGGAGGCCTCTCTGTGATGTGATTGGTCTGGACCAATGCTTAGATGTGCCTCATGTTCTGAACCTGAAGGAGAAAGAAGAGGAGAACAAGGTGAGACGCGTGTGCGCGGAATGGACGCATCACAAAACAAATGCAGCAGCCAGAAAGGGAGAGGACTACATTTCCCAGAAGGCAGAAATGTGGAACGAGGGATTTCTGTGTTCTGAAGTGAAAGGCAATACGGCAAAAACTGAAATGCAAGGAAACGTCTTTTAGAAGGGGAAACTGAACTAATCTCATTCTGAAACTTACCACATGGGGAAACATAGGCATTGCGGGGGGGGGGGGGGGGGGGTACATTTCTGTGATCTTAACCCATTTCAGAGAGAACTAAATAAGAAAACATGAACAAAGAATGGGAGACATGGCTCATGTCTACATAAACAATCTTCAAAAGGACAATGAAAGACACGTGTTGGTTTGAGATGGGAAAGGAGAGCAAGAATGGGCCTACCCCGTACTGTGCAGTCAGTACTCGCCCATAGAGAATACAGGGTAGCATTTATACGCCTTTTATTTTTTTAAAGCAATTGCTAAAACATTTTTTTAAATCTCGTGGCACATTTTTCAGGCTTTTAATAAAAAAAACTCAAACCTTTGCTATGACGGAGAAGGTGTCAGATTTAAAACCGATCATTATCGTCCTAAACCATGTTTCAAAACACTAGTTACATTTTTGCGGCTTAGTAATACCTTTAAAGGACAATTGTGTATTTTTCAAGGAGTTGGTATGAGCCATGTTTACAAAAATGCAAAAAAAAGAAAGACATGTTTGGCAGTACATTTTGTTCGAATTACGTTTTGTTCGAAATGTTTGTGTCTGAAGCTGTTAAATTTTGATATGTATGTGTAGTACTGTGTAACCATGTAAAATGTATTGCTTTACAAAGCAGAGATTTGAACGCAGTTTTGATTTTATCTGTGTCCGGTCTTGAAAAATGAACCAAATGATTCAAAGCGAGTGTTTTAGCAATTGTCAACGACACCACAATTGGAGCAGCTGTGATTCCTCCGACTCCCAGCAGGGGGCCCTGCTCTGCAACACTACATATGTTTATAGAACCATTAGAGAGCAGTGTTGGTTTTTATCGCTGCCTCTGCTGTGAATTAAGCAGTCGACTGACAGGACCCGCACGCGCTGTGTCATCTTCACTGCCTGGCAACAGCGCGGGAGGATTTTGTGTGCCTGAACCATGAAGGGTGCTCCATTGAGCAAATGAACAGAGGAGGAGTGGGGGGGGGGGTGTATCTGGACAGTTGAGGTAGTAGACTGATCCAGCCGACTTAACACATTCTTTATCTTTCTGTAGTTGTGAAGGAAATGAAACGAGGCTTAAGTATCTGGACTGTTGCACAAGAACTGTACATAAAATGGATGGTAAACTGACAGACATTACTTTGTTCAGATACAGAATGTTTCTGGTTGAGCACTTGTGTATTTTTAGTATTGAAATAATTGACATTCAGCAACGTTAGGGCACCAGCTCTGAACTGGCTCTGAGTGCATGTGCCGGACAGGGCAGTTCAGGGGAGGATTTGTCAGATTGCAGTGCAGTAAAAGCACATACTGGTGCACTCCTCCTCCACTGCTCCAATTGTGTGTGTGCGTGTGTGTGCGCGTGTGTGCGCGTGTGCTCGAGTGTGCTCGAGTGTGCGCGTGTGTGCGCGTGTGTGCGCGTGCCTGTGCGTGTGTGTGTATGTGTGTGTGTGTGTGTGCGTGTGTGTGTGCGCATGTGTGTGCGAGTGTGCGTGTATGTGTGTGTGTGTGTGTGTGTGTGTGTGTGTGTGTGCGTGCACACTGTTCAGTACTGCTTAGAGGCCGGACGCCCTGCCTGCTTTCTTGCCTGGCCCTTGTGTGTTCTCCAGGTTCATGAGTCCAGCTGAATCACAGGTCACATTGACTTGATTAACTTTTGATTAATTATCCATTGCACCTCAACTTGAAAACAGAAAAGGAAAAAAAACAAAAAAAAAAAACTGCTAACTTGATGCTTCTTTCTGCCTGTATGTAGCCTTATTGCAATTTAAAGCGAGTTCCGTTTCCCCGAGCAGACTCTGCTTTGCCTGGGCAGTAGTCTCCCTTTCCTGGGGTCTAGTGTAGAATGCAGTGTATTGCTGTACAATTCATCACATGCTTTATTGCCATATCAGTTGGAGGTGTCCAGAGAATGGTGCAGTGTTAGTCTTCTTATGTCATTGTTTTCGTGAGCGTCCGAGTAGACGGGCAGGTGCTCATAAATATGTGTTTGTGTATTAGAACGTTTCCCGCTCGCGGTCCTGGGGATCCGTTGGGCACGTCGGTTTTTGTTGCAGTTTGTGAAGGACGTGTAGGGGACGTGTTCGCAGATGAAGTATTTATGCAACTTGATTTTGTACAGCTGTGTCCCTTCAACAGTTTAGTATTGCGTAGTGTTCAGCTTCTTTTGGATTAATTTGTTGTGCAGTTAATTGTAAAATGGCAAGAATGGTAAAAAATAGGTAATTAAGCTTGATCTATTGAGAAATGTACAAATGTTTCCAATGGGCAAGTAACATTGTACACAAAAACTCTCTAAACGCACAAATCTGACAGCGTACACAAATTCCCTGAAGTGACTGTCAAACTTTGGTTATTTTTTGCTTAAAATCATCATACCCTGTGAATCCAAGGGACCTAGGGTTTGGAGCACTGTACCGTACTGGAATGTAACTCAGAAGCGCAACCCCAGTCTGCACTGGCAGAATAGCGCCTCCATTTTGAGAACCGGATTAAATTAGTCCGGTTAATTCAGTTTGTGTTTATCAAATCAGACGGTAACTTGAGGATGTAATTGGCAAACTTTAATGGAGTGGGCATTGAAAGTCACTCAAAAATCAAGTGCTGTCAAATGAATGTTACGAAACACAATGACACTATAACGAGAGGGCTTTCATTCAACTTCAGTGCTGTAGTCCTAAAAAGGCTATGTTTGCTGATCCCTGTGTATCACCGCTTTCATTTGAGAGTGTTATATTTCTCTCTCCATCAGTCTCTTGTGCTCTTTCTCTTTCTGACTGAAGTCGCCTATTCTTAATTTATTTGAGTAAGATATTAAAAGTAGAAAATCTCTTAATGTACAGTATTTTCACCGGTTTGTTGGTTTTTAGAAAAACTTGTAAAACGTCAAATGGGAAAACAAACGCTAAAGGACACAAAACTAAGGAAGGCAAAATCGGCAGTGTTTCTTTGGGTTAACTGCAAAATGAAGTTCATAAAGCTGCCATTTGAAAAAAAAAAAAAATAGAAAAAATTAGTGAAGTCTACCTAACCACTGGGGGAAAAGCTGAAAAGACATTTAAAAAGAAATGTTTGGTAATGTCAATTAGTGTAATAAATTGTAACATATTCTTTTAAATAAATTGATTTATTGATGCAAAAGGACTGGTCTCTGGCTCTGGTTATTTTTCTTTAAATATTTTCATAATTTAAGCTTTTTTTGGTTCCTTTTTCCTTTGTGAAGTTGTGCTTTATTTTTCGTAAATGTGCAATCAGCAGGATTGGGGCTCAATTCTGTCAATTCGCAAAAAGTAAATGAACTGAAATAAAAATTAATTTATGCAATTTTCAAGTAATTAATTGAATTTACTGCATTGAAAGTGGAATTGACCACATCCCTGGCATTCAGATCTGTCTGTCGGCTGTTAACCTCAGGTATACATGCCTACAGTATGAGGACTGTGCACCACATTCTCACAGATCCACAGACTTCAGTGACTATACTAAAGCATTTGTCTCCTGTGAACAATGCAAATGAGTGAATGTGTGTCCTTTACCACTTCGGTGTTGCCTAAAATATTAAAATCTTATTCCAAATGCTAAAAAGTACACACATTTTAAATGTGGCCGATCTTGATGTTTATGGCTCTTCCTTCCCCTCCCCCTTGCTGACCATGTTAAGTGCTAAAAGCATTCGCCAAATGTCTTAAGTTGTAATTATACAGGTCTACTCAATTCTATTTATAATTCTATTAAATTCTATATTTATAATGTGTGGGCTCGAAGAGTTTTAAATATGTGCATGTACTCCCCCATCCATTTGAGGCAATCGACAGCATCGCTCGTCTTCTTCTTGAGAGTGAAACCCTTTCGTGCGCTCTCACGTACAGGAGTCATTTCTGCCGTAACGCGCGCTGGCGCGGGATCCAATCGCAGCGCGACGAGCGCAGCCCGAATGACTGATGGGCTTTAAAGCAGACCAATCGCGGCACAGCGTGGGCCTAACGACATAACGGCGAGGCCCCGTGGAGAAGGGGAGGTTATCAGTCAGCCGCACGGCTCGCTTCCCTCATTCGGCTCTACTGATCCGCGGGGCCGTCTGCCCCCGTAATTAAAAGCTATTGATGAGGGTGTCGGGCGTTATCATGATATAGCACGCGTCTCTTTCTGGCCACAGAGAGCCAGGGGGTGGGAGCCGGGTCTGGGTTCAGAGGGAAGGAGAGCGACAGAGGGTATATAAAAGGTATATAAGGGTGTATTTTTTTTAGTCAATGTTCAAGCGAATATCACAGGGCCACTTTTCTCTACACCTTAAAATTTACCTTTTCATTCAAAGGCCCCATAGAGTGGGACAACAGTATGACCTGCACTACAATACCATGTTATTATTAAAGCGTTACAGTGTAGTTCCAGACCTTGAGGCCTGAAACCCACTTTCGGTGCGTGTATGTTTGACTGTGTTCAGTGCGTCTGTATGTGAACACTTTTTTTTTTCCATTAAAGCCTACATGCTAAATACACACTTGTGCTAAGCATCAACCACAAATTGCTGGCATTTCCATGAAATACTAATGACATGAAGGTAACAGCATGTTCTATGATACGTTGACTGGCGTGTTTGAGCAGTGATGCGGGTTCCGCAGAGCCTTGTCTGTGATGTATTACTGTACACTTACTGTCACTTATGTCATGAGATGCTTCTCATCCCTACCGGACCTTTCAGTTTTGTATTCCCTTCCTGTACTCGCATACTTCGGAAGATAACCGCTCTAATTGTGGTGCCTTTTCGGATGAGTAAGTTTTAGTTTTCCCGTCTCGAGTAACACTGTATATTCCGGTCTGCAAGTTCATTGCCTGAGCACTGAAAGTTTTCTCTCTTTCCTCTCGCTCTCTCTTTCTCGCTCACTCCCTCGCTCCCTCTGTCTCTCCTCTCTTTCCACCTGAGAGAACACAGTAAATCTGATTGCAGCCAGACTGCCAGCGCTGTGCAGTTCATAACCACCGGGGGCGGTTTGAAATATGACTGATTGCCCTGAGTCCAGCACTGTCCTAAAGGGTCAGCTGACCAATGCTGACTGCTGAGTTGATTCTGGGATTGGTTTACATTTTGCCGGACAGTTGCATAAAAACACTGACTCGACTCTCTGACGAAGCTCTTTGATTGGCTGCCGCGGTGATTCATGTTGATGGGATTTAGGCACTGTCTTTGCTCCCTGATTAAAATGCTGGTGTCACCAGGATGGACTGGCGCAGTTTTGATCAGAGTCTCGCTTTCTCCATGCTGATGACTAAGAGACCAAGACTGGCGTCTTACTGGCTGCCCATCAATCTCTATCACAGCCAGGTTTATTACACTTCTACTCTTAAGAGTCCCAAGTTGCCTACCAGCATGAGCCCCTCTTTCATTAAGAGGTAATCTTTTAAAAAGGCATCTTACACAGCAGCTTTCTTCCACTCATTTTTATAACTGTTTTACGCCAAACCGCGCCAGTAAAGAAAGGTCACTGACAGGATCCTAGAAAATAAACGTTTTTTTTATTTATTTTTGGATGCAAATTCAGAAGATAACACATTCAACATTTCTGTTTTTTTTTTTTTTAAAGGAGAGATTATAGGAAATATGTTGATTCAGAGGTAGAGAGGGGAAAGCGTGTCAGCTGCCAAATGTGTTCCAACAATATCTGTCAGATCTGTAGAGTACAAACTAATGCAAGCGAGTGAGTCACAATCTCTGGTCAACTGATTCACTGCTGGACAATGACTCCCAGCCCGGTCCTAGGGTAGCCCGGTGCTAAAAGGATTTAGTGAATCACCACAGTCCCATGGCTCCTCTGGATCGCTCCTAATGATCAACTCACAAATGGTCAACACAATCATATGAAGAAGGATGGTCAATTACACGGCTGAATGTAGCAAAGAACGTGTCTGAATCTGGGACACTAGCGTCTCCCCCCCTCCGGAATGTACTGCCTTTGGTTAGAGGCGGCTCAGCGTATGGTCTGTCACGAAAAAAAGCACCTTGTGTCTGTCTCCAGTACCTCTCTGTCCTTTCCAAAGGGTTGCTTAGCTATTCTGCCTCTTTGTTTGCTATTAATTTTATTTCACCTCTCCACTGTCTATTCATCTCTTCTTTTCCTCACTCTGTGGTGAAGTACCTTCCCTTTCTCCCTTCCCTCAGGGAAAGATAAAGCCAAGCAGCTCCACTGTTGCTGTCAACCCCCTCATCACACACACACACACACACACACACACATACCCACATACACGCGCACGCACATATACACACTCCGTTTTCCCTCAGATGAAGTCCTTGGACATGGCCTCCACAAAGTTTGGGGCGGACATGAGGATGGAGATGGTGCAGATGATGTTGAAGACGCTGAAGGCCACGAGGCAGAGCCGGTCGATGACGGCCGCCGCAAACTTCCACTGGTCCGCCATCACGCCGCTCTCGTCCTGCTCCCGGAAGCGGTCCGCCATGAAGCGCACCTCCTCCAGGATGGCCTGCAGCTGGGGGTCACCCAAACCGGGGTGGGACGCCCCCAGGTACCCGCCCCCCACCGCCGGGCCGAAGCCGCTGGACACCGTGCTGGAGCAGCCCATGGCGTCCAGGTTGGGGCTGGGCGGGGGGGGACTTCCGGCCAGTCCGCCGGACCCGCCCTTCCGGCTGATGGTACTGGTCCTGTGGGCGTGGTCAGCGATGAGGGGCGGGTCTTCCAGGCTCGGGAAGCCGATGTAGAGCAGGTTGCTGTTGTTGTTGGCGCTGGTCTGAGCGTGCAGGTGAGGCAGGGAGTTGTGGGTGTGGCCCAGGTAGGACAGGCCCGCTTTCAGGGGCGTGAGGTTCTGCGAGTGCAGGGAGCGGTCGGTGGGGTTGGGGAGGCTCCTGTTTTGGGAGCCTGAGGAGCAGCGGCGCAGGTGGGGGGCACAGGGGGTGTGGCTGGGCTCCCCTCTCTCTCCGGGACGCTTCATCCGCAGGAACCAGGCCACCCAGTGGAGCAGAACCAGCTGCACCTGCGAGAGAGGGGGAGAGGAGGGGACGGGGGTGGGATTGGGGGTACAGGCAGGACAGTGATTCAAAGAACAGGGAGGGAGAGATGGAGATGGCTGCACTCATCTACACAGGGTTTCTCCCACTTCATGCACATGAGACACTAAAAGAGGTGAGCAGCGGCTGCCTTTGGGCGCTCACACTCAGACAGCAACAGAGAAATAAAAACAAGGCTACCACTTATGAATCGTGTTTAACAAGAGCTCTATAACTCCTTCATAAGCTACTTCATAAGCAGTGACATAGCTCAAGAGGTAAGACCGATTGTCTAGCAGTCGGAGGGTTGCCGGTTCAAACCCCGCCCTGGGCGTGTCGAAGTGTCCTTGAGCAAGACACCTAATCCCTAACTGCTCTGGCGAATGAGAGGCATCAGTTGTAAAGCGCTTTGGATAAAAGCGCTATATAAATGCAGTCCATTTACCATTTATACATAGGCATTCATAAATGTGTCAATAAAGGGGAATTGGTGTGTGCCACTTGGTATGTCCTAGTGTAATGTGACTTGCACCCAGTCACCATGGTACGTTTCTCCTGTTCTCACTGAGCCGGACAGGAAGAAGCCGTTTGCATGCAGACGGGCACCCCTTACCCATTTAGGCATGTTTCCTCCATTAGGGTCGTGATGATGGTACTGCAGCACCACGACTGTGGCCACCACGGACATGCCCACGATGATCATGGTGCTGGCAAAGTACTGACCTGATGGGAATTCACAGACAGGGCATGTTTGAATGGAGCGCACCTACAAAAAAAGGTCTCTTTCTCAATTAGGCTCTCTTTAACGAAAAGTGCTGACTCATTTCACTGATTTCACTGAGGGAAAGGGACTCGTTGACTTGCAGACACTTACCTATCAGGGGTATGGAGTCTGACGTGGCCGGCATAATCTCCGCCACCAGCAGCATGAACACAGTGAGCGAGAGGAGCACAGTGATGCCTGCAGAGGGACAGGGTGAATACGCCAATTGAGCAGGGGTGAGCTGAGAGACATGAGGAGAATTCACTTACTGGGCCCGGAAATGAACGTGCGCTATTCAGCGCTATGCGCTCCCTCTTTCCTTACACGCCTCTTCCCTCGCTCCTCCGTGACACCGCTCCGTTTCTCTCTTTCCCGCTACATCGCCGGCTCCCTGTCCTCCCGCCGCTTCCTTTCTTGTTTTTTCGGCTTGTCAGATTCAGAATTCAGATTTCAGAAAAGCCGCCTTGGCGGGCAGAGATAGCGGCAGCGGCAGCGGCGCGTAAATATGTGGTCTGCCAGGAGAGCTGAGCAGCCGCGGGGACAGAACGTGCCACGGGCATAAATTCAGGAGCTCAGAAGCCAGACACAAATGGGGTTTAGAACGAGAAACCAGGATGTAGGGATTTCACAGTTTGTTTTTTTAAATCCCATTCCATAATCATGGGAATCATGTTACTAAAATGCATCATTGGATCCTGTTGCTTGCCAGGAAACTAAGCGGCTAAGCACGGCCTACTTTTTGCAATACTGGAGGACTATACCCAGCTGTAATAGCATCTCAGTGTCAGAAAGATATGGGCATGAGAATGAGACACTTTTACCTTCACACAGACACATACACGCGCACATACATTATTTTAGGTAAGTTACTAGCTTTAGGTAAGTTAAAAGGCATTGCTTTAGCACACACACATAAAGCCTCCCTCCCTTCTCCTCCCTCCCGCCTCACCCAGAGAGATCTTCTCTCCGGAGTTGGCAGGGAGGAGGAAGATGAGCAGCGTCATGGAGGACAGGAGCACGCAGGGGATCAGGAGGTTGAGGGCGTAGTACAGCGTGCGGCGCCTGATGGTCACGATGAACGTCACGTCCAGGTACGGCTCCTTACAGCACTCGTAGTACACCACATTCCGATTTCCTGGAACTCCTGTCCGAGAGAAAGAGAGGGATAGAGAGAGCGATAGAGAGAGAGATGATTGTCATTACCCCGAAGGGAGAGAGAGAGAATAAAAGATTAAGAGAGAGTGCTCAGACATGGAAGATACGGTAGGAGAGGGTAACCAGGAGAGAGCCGTGGTCTTGGCCAGCGGCCAACTCACCGACCAGGTCCCATTCTCCATTGGGCATGTACCCAGAGGTGTCAGCCTCACTCATCTGCAGGTCCAGCGACCAGCCATCAAAGGTCCACGAGCCAAACTTCAGCTCACATCTTTGGATGTCAAAGGGGAACCAGCGCACATCCACATTGCACGTGCTCATGAAGATCCCTGGAAGGGGACATGACACTGAGATAGAGCTGCACTTTTTAACCAGACGTGAGAAATATACTAATGCTACAAAATGTCTCCAGCTTTCCCAGCTGTGTCAGGAACTCATAACACAAGAATCCTCCAAAGAGACCAAAGGAACTGTGCATCTTCTGGCGCAGCACATAGCCATAGCCTGAGGAATGATTAATAAATCATGTATAATTAATGTTATTAATAATATTGTTATTATTAGTCTTAAAATTACTATGAGGACTATGCTAGTTTTTGTTTTGTGTTCTGAAAATGTGTATCTCTTTCAGCTTTATGAAATATAAACCTAATATATCTACCATGGCAGTGAAGCATCTGAATTGGATAGAGCAGTGGTTTTCAAACTCGGTCCTAGGGGCCCCCTGTGCATGCTGGTTTTCGTTCCAACCACAGTTGCTATCCCAGAATTTTAGCAAGCTGTTAGTTTTTCCTTAATTAGGTACTTTTCATGTTCAGAGAGATTATTTACCCTCTGAAGCCATATTATGTCAGTAATAGCCATGCATGCCATGGAGAATAAAATTCCCATGTTCACATTGTGCTTAGTGTGCTATATTGCAAATAATTAATTGCGACTGATTAAATTAAAGACAGTTGTGCAGTTGCGGTTGGAGCGAAAACCAGCATACACAGGGAGACCCCTGATGACTGCATTATGCTAAAGAGGTAAGAGCAACGTTAAACAGGAGGGAGAAATTAGCATACTGTATGTTCAACAGTTAAAGAGACAGGTGACTTACCAGGTGGGAGATACTGGCAGAAGCCACTGGAGTTGACCAGAACGTTGGTCTTGAAGGTGGAATCAAACTTGTCATGCGCACTAACAACATCAAGGTGAAATAAGGGACAGTAGGTTGGCAGTTAGTCATGCATGTGCTACTGAGTGTGTGTGTGTGTGTGTGTGTGTGTGTGTGTTTGCGTGCATGCATTCATGCATGTATGTGTGTGTTTGTGTGTGCTTGCATGCGTGCATGCGTATATGTATGTGTATATTACGTACATGCATGCGTGTGTGTGTGTGTACGTGCGTGCATGTGTATGTGTGTGCGTGTGTGTGTGTGTGTGTGTGTGTTTGTATGTTCTCTGCACGCTTGTGAATGTACAGATGTGTTACCTGTTATAGAGAAGAATGTCAGGTGTCCAGACCTGGTCAGTGGTGAATCTCAGATTCTTGACCCCAGGATACTCTGACTGGTTCCACTGGAGATAGTGATCATACCAGTGCTGTGGGACACATTTAAATGAAGTTTATACCTTTGCTATACCTTTGCCACTCATATCTACCAGTCAGAGCCAGGCAGCCTATGATGACAGCACTGATCTCTCTTCCATGTGTTGTAATTTTGCTATTTTTATTTCCTTCCTCCCCTCCATGGCTCTCTTTTCCCCACAGCACAACAACACTGTATGCTCAGTAAGATGTGTTATTTCACTTTTTCATGCATAAATCCTTATACATATACACATGTGGAGGTATTTACCATCTGAAGCCATAAATTGGTAGTGAGGACCTGATTCTTCTCATCCTGAAAGATATGGAAAAGCATTTCAAGACAAGACTGACGAGGTAATGACAGTGACATTGCCCATAACCATCTTCCTTCTCCCGACTCAATCCTTCTCTACTATCAATCCTCTCTTCCCTCCTCAAACTGTCTTCCACAGGTGCCTACATAAGTCTTCACATCCCAGCACCACTTCCACTCCTGACCGAGAGACAGGCAGACAGGTGACAGATGAACGGACGTAATCGGATGAATGGAAAGACTGGACAGACAGATAAAGGGTAAGAGACTGAGGGACCAGTACCACATCCATAATCTGTGCGAGGATCATTGAGAAATTAACGGTGAGGGGAAGAGAGTCATTGGCCACTGGCCGCTCCATGCGGTTGTAGTCCTTCAATAATTCCTTCAGCAGATACCGCTGGTGTGGACCCTGCACTGACACTGTGAGAGTGAAAAGCCATGGAATTGGGGAAAGAATGGACAGATATAGAAAGCAGGGGGTAGAGAGAGATAGATAGATAGATAGATAGATAGATAGACAGATAGACAGATAGAGATGGCAAACACAAAAGAAGAAATGAGAGAGAAAAGAGAAGGGGGTGGGTTCAGGCACTTGTTATTTGGATCAGTTACTCACAGAGAAGCCATATTTGGTGGCATTAAGTGCCAGGGGCATTACCCACAAGATATAGGACCATTTGAAACCTTTGCTGGAACATGCTGTGTGATCTTTATCATCATCTCTCCATGGCAACATGATTTTTTTATAACTGGCTTCCTCCACCAATGTTACATATCCGCAACCATATGACAAGGGAACAGGATCGAATCAGATCATTAACAGTGTTCTCGTGTGTGCTGGTTGTTATGGCTTTGATTGCTTGGTTACTGTTGCTGTCTGTCTTCGGAGGGATTTGGAGGGGGTTTGAGAGAGAGGACGTGGGTTAGAATCTGTGATTAATAGTTTAATTACAGCAAGACCAGAAACAAATTTCCTAATCTCTCTTCCCAAATTTCTATAAGATAAGTTAAAGGCACACAGGCAAATAGTAATTTACAATGATTAAAAACATCACATATCATTGCTATTCATTCAGTTATATTCCCCATAAATGCACCTAAAAACATGCATACACACAGAGAAATGTTCCATTTCCAGTCACTCTGTTAATTATAATGCAACACATTTTCCGTGTTCCTTCTCCTTTTCCCCTTCTTTACACAGAACACGCACACAGAGGAGGGACAGAGAGACCTACCCTGAACCAAGGCTGACAATCCAAAAAGAAGCAAGACCACCGATAGCCACATATTTCCTTGGATGTGAATGGGTGTGAGAAAGAACGGAATGCTTGATTTGAACCCCCCTTGATTCAGATCCTCTGACACGCACAAGTGCATAGAGAGACGGAGAGAGAACGAGAGTGGAAAAGCAATAGACAGAGAATGGGTAAGTGAGAGAGAGATTGCTTAATTTGAACCCCCCCCTAGATTCAGATCCTCTGGCACACACACACGCAAGCACAAACACAGAGGGAGAGATAGAAAGAGACTGATAGGGAGAAAGCGATAGAGGGAGAATTAGTGAGTGAGAGAGAGAGATAAAGAGAGAGAGAGAACAGAACGGAACAGAACAGATCAGAGGAAGGAAGGAACGTCAGAGCTCCACTCAAGTAATAAGCATAGTGGGGAGGGAAAAAGCCTGGCAGATTCTATAGACACACGAGTCGGCTCTCTCTCTCCGCCCACTATCCCCCCTTTCCCTCTGTTTCCCAGTGAGAAGACAGGGGTGGAGCCAGAAAAAAAGAGTCAGAAAAGGGAGCATTACAGAGGAGGAGGAGGAGGTGGTGTTGGGGTACAGAAGAAATGGGGGTGAGAAAGACACGTGACCATGTCTGCCTGTGTCCACGCTTTCAGTATTCCCAAATATGACTGTACATACCGCAAGTTTTGGGGGAGTGCGGGGCCTAAGGCTATTGACAACACGACACTGGCAGAAATTGCCCTCTGTAAGAATTATGAATGTTGAAAAAAACCATTCTGATGTTTTTTTTTCCTTGAAACCATTTTGGTAGAGAAAAAGCCAGATCACTGTAAATAAACTGAGCATCAGAGCTTAGGGGGGAATTTAATTAATATGCCACAGACACTCATCTGACGACACAGAGTTAGTGAATGCAAAGAACTGTTTTTTGTGCAGTGTGTGTGTGTGTGTGTGTGTGAGAGAGAGAGAGAGAGAGAGAGAGAGAGAGAGAGAGAGAGAGAGAGAGAATGTGCACACAAGTGTGCGTTTTAACAAGGGGAAGACTGAATTGAAAAATGGTATTGTGATTATAATTGTGGATTTAGTAGTTAATTCGCATGTGCTTGCATGTGTGTACATGTGTATGTGTGTGTTTACTGCTGGGTCATTATGGTCAGGTGGGTCTCCTCTCTCTGCCTTATAAAAATATGTTTCATAAATCACAAGTGGCCACATTGTTATCACTTCTCTTCAGCACAATTACACTTCCCCACAAAGTATAGTTTGGTACACACTCACACGTTACACACAAATAGTGTGTAGACTAAGTAGGTCTCATTTTTATTCTGTCTAGTTTTATTGATTATTCTGTGCGTTTAGCAGTCTAGAATTGCTGAGGTTACGCTGACATCTGGTGGACAAATGCTATAAATGCCATTTTGCAGAAAATGTGACCAGACAATAGATCCGTGCCAGAGAAAAGCTTTCCATTGAACCTTGACAACATTATCACGGTCACCCAGGCAAAAAAGAAAGTAGCACACTTAAGTTCTATCAAAAGATGAACGAATTATGAGAAACTGTATTGCCCAACACAATTATTGCTTTTGAACACAGCAAATATTTGAGTAAGGCATCCGTAAGGGATGAATAGGGTGTGAGAATTATCAAATACATTTATTCTTTATGTGCTATTTTTATAGCTTTTTTGGTTCATTTTTCAGCGAAAATATCCGAAATATCAGAAGACCCATAGCACGTACGCCAGTAATTTCACTCCGAGTGTGGTGGTAATTTCACATTTGCGACTGCAAGGGGAGGTCAGCGCGTATTGCATAGGCTAGAATGAAAAGGGTAAGAGCTTGTTTTAGCGTCACCTCGTGGAGAAGCCAGGCGGGTGGCTGGAGCTCGGGTGTGTGGGCGGAGTTGCTTACAGGGTGATGGACATTTTTAGGGAAAGATTTTCGTCTGGACCTTGACCCGTCTGGTCTGGACAGGCTCTCCTCTACTATTTCTTTCCTGGAGTCTGAGCTTTGTTTAGATCTCAGGTATATTCTCCAAAGATAACTGGGTGATTGGTGCTTCAAATATAAAAATGTGTATAGCACAGGGCTGGCCAAAATAATTTTAAAAAACGAACGAGGCTAGCAGTTAGAAGTGTAGCTATACCGCAATACACTCCAGCCCAGTTGGTGGCGGTAATGCATTAAGTGTTCATTGAATACAAAAACTCCAGAAGAAGAAGCTTCTCAACACTGTCGCGACCTATTGATGTCATTGCGCCCTGGTGGTATATGAATTTGGTAAACGGCAATGTTGGTCTAATTGTGACAACATAAAATACGCCTTCGATAACAAGCGCAGGTAACATAACTTTTATATCTGGCTGCGTTTTAGCTTTCAGTTTGTTGATACAAGCCATGCATATTGTAAATGAGATACAGAGGAAGATATAGCAGTGTGTTTTCATGGTGTGTAGCTAGGGCTCCAGTGCTGTAATGTTGTTGTATTGTTTTTTATGCGGGTATTCCACGCAAAGATGTTTTGCTAGCTATTGCTGTGGGAAAATGTCGAAATCGAAACAATTAGCTATATCTTATCCTGTGATCTTGGCGGGTGCTTGCTGGCTAGCTAGTTATTCATTTCTACTTCTCCATACGAAATCACGAGGACGCGCGAAACCAATAACGTTGGTACCTAAACAGTCCATCGCGGAAGATGTAGGGGCAAAGCACTCGTTGGTTGAGTGCCATGTCGAGGAGATGAGAGTCGAGCCATTTTTAAATTATTATATATTTTTTTCTTTCAGGGGGGAAGGTCACGAGACCTGTGTAAGTAGACACTTAGCGTGGATAGAAACCTACCGTGAAAGTGGAGGTTGCGAGAGCTCGAGTATGCTGGGGAGATGGTGTGGACTAATTAAGGAATTGCGACCCGTACTCATGTTTAGAATAAAATCTTTGCGTTTTGCAAACTTCAGGCTGGCCATTACTTAAGTGGTGAATACACCAAAGGACACCTGGCTGCACCCCCCTCGTATTCAAAAAATAAATTCATCCCCAGTTAAGGTTTTGGGGGGAAATATTTATAGAGAACCACAGAAGTCCTAGCTGTTGTTGGCATACATAAGATTACGACTTTGCAAAAACATTACACTATAGTCGTATTGTTTGACTTTACAGGACGTTTGGTGTTTCGGGACAATTGAGCTTCATATGCGACCATTAAGGCCAGCAAACCTGTTCGAAGGGGATCGGATGCATTTGATGCTGTTTGAGATCAGTGTGCGCTTATTGGTGATTTAACACATTGCAGATACCCAGTTTCAGTTTGCCTCTTGCAGCGAAATAGCAATTTTAAGATCAGTACAATTTGTGCTGCTGATTATTACTGTACAAATCGACATGTAGGCTACAGCGCATTATTTGCGCCCTCTAAAGGCGGGCCCCTGAAGTACATACACATTGAATCCGAACGTGCGTTTTGGTCGTGTCGAGTGTTGTGCGTCTCAGGAAACTGAAACATTGCTTCGCAAAGAATGGAAAGTGAAACCTAAAAATTATTGCCGTCGGTTTGCGCCATTCTTTATAGCTGCCAGTAAATAAAATTGATTTTTTAAATTGATTTTCGGATGTCCATGTATTGCAACAAAACGACAGAAGCATAAATAGTTTGGTAACACTGGCGAGAGTACGTTACACACGAACTGTACAACGGGTTGAAGATGGTAACACTTACGAGTCTGGTCATACTAGTTCAGAAATTCTACTCGACGGCCTTCCATTTTCCAATGGTCATTGAAGAAAACGAATGTCATTTCGGGCGGTAGTGTAAACTAAATTAAATTATTCCAGTTAATAGTTATGCACTTGGGTGAGTTCACATTTTTATTGCAGTGTAGCTAATTAATCTATTGTAACTAGCTATATCATAGTTTTGCCACACTATATTGAAAGCACGCAGTTTAAACGCTAAAGCTGGCTGTTCTAGTTAAACGGATTAGTTAAGTAGTCTGCCTAACTTGACGGCAATATCTGTTCAGAGAAGTTTAGTTAAGGTTGTTTAACGTCAGGGAAAACGCACCCAGTGCTACCAAGATAACTGACTCGTGGTAGTCATATGCGTTTGCGAATAAATTACGTTTCTTTTATTGGTCGGTTCCATTGCTTTTTATGTAGCAAGCTGCGTTAAATAAGTTCCTCTGGGAAAAATCAAGACGGCTCAACAGGTACGTTTAGATGCACAGCCATTGCTATACACCATGTACATAATTAGCTAGCAATATTGCTGTCATTTAACAATTTTTCAATACCTTGCTTTTTGTGAAACAAACAGGTTTGCGTTAGCCTACCTGCTGTTAATTAAATGGCCAGCTGTTTAGTCTACTTCTCAAAACGAATGAGCTAGATGCGTAAGTACTAATTTGTCTCACTGTGTCTCGTCTGCAGTAGATTACAAATGATACGTGCCAGATTGTTCCTAACGCGTTTTTTTATGTTCAGCTGCGTTGCTGTTATGGTGAGTTACCGAGATGTTACAAGGGATAAAATCAGTGAAGCCCAGCTTATGAACCATATGTAGCAAGCATGAAAGTTCCTATTAAATGCTCCTAGCATTTCCTGCATTGGCGAAATGCATATTTCTAAAGAAGTGCACGTAATGCATATCCAAAAATCACCATGAGGCAAAACATAAAAACATGCTGATTTGTGTGGTGGTGTTATTTTGGCGATGAAGTGCAGCGATGTATTAGGGTCAGTGTGAGTCAGTTGGAGCTGGTTGGTTTCAGGGCACAGTTCGTCTTGTCTGCTCTTGTTAATGTTGGCTCTAATGGTGAG
This sequence comes from Anguilla anguilla, assembly GCF_013347855.1. Taxonomy (NCBI): domain Eukaryota; kingdom Metazoa; phylum Chordata; class Actinopteri; order Anguilliformes; family Anguillidae; genus Anguilla; species Anguilla anguilla. Next base: position 69,780,410 of record NC_049201.1, read on the forward strand.
AGTGGGGGTTGGGGGGGGGCGGGGTATTTTTTATTTACATGGCAACTTATGAGGTAGAAATAAGGTAGGTTGTTCTGCTAAATTTGAAATTTGTGTGGCATGGTAAGGAAGAGGCCCTGTCAGTGTTGTCACTTTGTGATTTTTGTGTTTTATATTATTCTCTTCCATCTGAGGTCTTATTGCAAGATAAGTGGACGAAAGTGGACATATCTGAATTTTGCATAATCTTGACATGTTCAAACAATTCAAATAAAATGTGATTCATGCACATACTGGATGGTTTACACAAATGCACTTTATAGAAATCTGTATTGTAGTCACACATTGTCAGTAAGAATTCTGTCGTTTAATTAGGCTTGGCATATGTGTTTAGAGCCTCTTTGTTTTCTGGATTTTAAAATGGCAACGTTCTATATTGTCATGCAGTTGATTTATAGTATGGATTTATTTAAACCCAGGGACAAATATTGATGTACATATTGATAATAGCAATGTGAGAGTTCTTGGAGATGTCCTTGACCCCTTGTTTTTAGTACTGTAATCTCTCTCTCTCTCTCTCTCTCTCTAAAGTATCATCAGATGATCCCTGCAGCCTGCAAAAAAATGTTTTTGTCTCACCAAAGATAAATTATTCATCTGGGGCTCATACCCAGTGATCCTGTTACAGCCATGTTAAAACCAATGAGACTCAGTGACTAGGGCATAGACTGTAAAATACACCATCAGCTCAGGGTCAAGGCTATGCATAACACCATGACTGTAATGTATTCCACTCTGTCCTTTAACGTCTCCCCCCCCCCCCATTCCCCCTCTTAATATCCAGTCTTTCATTCCTCTTGTGTGGGCTCCCTTTTTATTGTTAATTTCACTTCTCCATTCTCTGCCTCTTCTATTTTTTCCCCCTTTCTTACATCATTTCCTCTTTTCTCCATTGAAGGTGCCGCTCCACTCAGAAACTACTTGTCCAGGATTACCACTTGCCACGGTGCTGCTTCCAGACTACCGAAGTTCCAGCTGTTGCACCAGTTTAAGTGGTGCTGGTATTGTACCAGCGCCTTATTTCCCCCCTCGCCCTGACCCCTGCGATATGAGCAGAGGTAGAGGAGGGCCCCACAAACAGCATTGTAGGTTTAGGTCTCCCCAAAGTCAGGGCAAACTCCCCTTTGGACCTGGTTCCTCCACGGTCCCAGGTGACCCCTATACCCCAGTTTTCCACCATAACTCTAGCCGCTTCCCTCACTTACCCACCCTTTCCTCTGCACCCCCCCACACACAGACTTTTCCTTTCTCTCCTTGTGAACCCCTCCTCAGCCAACCCCCCACCAACCCAGGAAATGAGGGCCAGAGTACCATTTCTAAATTTAGGCAGCAACAGATGCAGTTTTTGAGGGGTCAAATTCCAGAAGCCCCTCAGTTTAGGACAGGTTTTCAGGGTGAAACCCATCGATTAGCTGCCAGAACAGGACCCAGTGCTGACCACCAGCAAAATTGGAACTTCAAAAGCCACCCCAACAACCCCAGACAAAGAGGGGGCTACCACAGTTTTGGGATTCGGGGTAAAAGTGGGGGATTCAGGGATCATTCAAGCCACAGTGTTCCCAATAGAGAAGCAGGCTGGAACCAGAGAACACACCCTCGAGGGAGAAACCAGTACCAGAACTCGTACCAGAAAAAACAGTGGGGTTCCAAGCAAGAATATTCAGTACCATCCTTGTCAGATAATTTCCAGAATTTGTCCTTGGAAAGGGACAATTTTGGCCGCAGCAGAAATTTTGACAAAGCGTCCTCCTACGGTGACAGCTGGGTTTCTTTGTCCGCAAGTTCGAATATAGAAACACTGGTCCTCGAGGCTCTGACCTCATTAAGTCCAGGTGAAACACTCCAGGCGAGAGGTTTTGCTAAAAAACATAATTTGCCAAAAAAACTAATTAACCAGACATTGTACGCCCTCCATCACTCTCAGAAGGCAGTGAAGCAAGGCGATAAACCTCCTCTTTGGACACTGCGGAGAGGGACACCTGAGGAAAAGGACGGCGGTCTTACTGGAGCGCAGGACACTGCAGTGGCTAAGGGACAGGGGAGTATCCCGGCAGCAGAAGAGCAGAGTGACGTATTGGTTGAGGCTGTCTTTGAGAGCGACCAAAGCCCTGACTCACAAGACCAAGACGGGATCTCTGAATCGGATTCGGAATCAGATTCCTCGGAAACAGCAGATTCCGATCAGGAACAGCCTCACCACGCTAGCAAAGTGGTTAACTTAGCCAAAATGACTGACACCAAAGAGCAGATTCTCCAGAACTTGCATGAATTGGGTAAATCCAATGCCCTCTTACTAGCAAAGAAACTTGGCCTCAAAACTGCTAAGCAGGTCAACCCCATCCTGTATGCCCTGGAAAAACAGGGTGATGTCTCTTGCGACAAATCCATCACCCCTCCTCTGTGGGAACTGTCGACCCATAAGAGGGAGAGGATGGACAGACATAGGAAAGCCTTACGGAGTGCTCCTGCAGAGGGGACGGCACCTCCACTTGGGGTGTTTTTTCAGCGAGCAGCATCTGGCATGGAAGGGGTAGGTCGTTCATCTGGTACACAAGTTTTGAATTTGGGAGATCCCCTTCCAGGCTTGGAGCCAGTTCGGTTTGACCGCTTAGTGGGTGAGGAAATTGGGTTAAGCAATAAGCAGTTGGGTCCATTTGGCCAAGAACATAATCTGCCCTTGATCAAGCCAGACCCAGACGTGAGAGCGGTACCTGTAGGCCAAGAACGTGAACCGCCCTTGATCAAGCCAGACCCAGACATGGAAGAGGTACCTATGCCAGGCCTGGAACTCCTAAAACCTGAATCCTCTGACTTCCCCATCTCTGCCACTGCCTCTTTCCCATTCCTCCCTCCCTTTCATCCTCCTTCCCTCTATCAGGAAGACAACAAAAATGGGGCGCATTCACAGTGGGCGTCGGATGAAATTCCAGAGTTTCTGAACGTCATCAGAACTGGATCAGAGGGCACGGTTGCGGTGTCCCTTGCTGCCGCGCCACAGAATGTTGGGTTGACCCGCTTCCAGAAACTCCAGGAGATTCGATCCAAGAATCCCGTGAGTGGGCTGATGGAGTTTGCTCAGTATATGGGTCAAAACTGCGAGTTCTTGCTTCTGGACCAGTCTGGACCTTCACATGACCCCAGGTAAGGTGAAGAGTCTAGATGGTGTCATTTTCTGTGTTAAAATATTTTTTTTGACATTCAAAGGAAAATTTCTGGACGAGAATTTAGCAAGGTAGCAAAAATATTTTTGTTACTGTTCGATTCGGTTGTCCCGCATTTTATTCATCTTTCGGGTTCAGATTCAGGATGCAGGTTATGCTGGATGGACGCAGGTTTCCTGCGGCAGAAGCATCCAGCAAGAAAGTGGCTAAGAAGGATGCAGCTGCCGCAGCTCTGAATACCCTTCTGAGGGAGCAGGAGGGGGGAGGCAGGGCAGAAGAGCCAGGAAATACAGCTGGAATGGACGCTGCCAACGACCCCACTTGCGACACCACTGTGAGTACAGATACGCATTATGGAGTAGGGCATAGTATGGACTTATTCGGTCAAGAGAGGATTTTGGGGGAGAGGGGAAGCGGGCAGTGTAAAATGGGAATAATCTGACTGCTTTGAATGGAGGAGAAGGGATGCATGAGAAGAGATATTTACCTTTTCTTTCTTACTAGCAACCAGTTTGCAAATGAGAAGTAACTGCAGGAGGGTATATGCTGTCCGTTTCGGTTCCTAAGCAATAAACGATAACACCCAAAATAGCAAAAATGGTTGAAAAGTAGTGGAAACTGTTAGCTGACTACATATGACTGGTAACATGCTACATTAACAAACTAGTTAATCAAATCTAATAATAAACTCCTCAAAAAAAAGTTTGGAAATTTGTGTTTGGTCGATCATATCTCTGTTGTCACCGTATTATTAGCATTGTATATCATTGGAACGCCTGTTCATTTCCCTTTACAATGATGTTCCATTTGTAAGGATCATGCATTTGTGGGATGAGCGGCACAGTTTATTATGTGGGTAGGGTGGCAAATTTCCCTGCCTATGTCAAACAGCGTATTCTGCTGTTGGTATTGACTCTGTTGTTTTGAGTTGTTTGGGGGATTGGATGATTGAACTCTCTATCAGTAACAAGCAACAAACAAGACATATTGGTAATTTTACGCTTTATTCATTGAACAAACAGTCAGGAGCCTCAGTAACGGGTGGAAGAACCATACGCAGCCACAACAGCCTGGCACCTCCCCCTCCTGCTGGTCACCAGCCTGGTCACGCGTTGCTGTGGGATGGCATTCCATTCCTCAACCAGGATTCGTGGCAGGTCAGCCAACGTGGTTGCGTTGGTCACTCTAGCATGTACAGCACGCCCGAGCTAATCCCACAAATGTTCAATTCGGTTGAGAGGTCTGGGCTGTTGGCAGGCCATTCCATTCTCTCTACTCCCACATTCTGGAGGTAGTTTGTGATAACCCTGACATCCAATCCCCCCGAACAACTCAAAACAATAGAGTCAATACCAACAGGAGAATACACTGTTTGACATTGGCAGGGAAATTTGCCACATTTCACTTGGGACACCACCCACATAATCAGCTGTGCTGCTCATGCATGATCCTTACAAATGGGACATCATTGTAAAGGGAAATGAACAGGCTTTCCAATAATATAACATACAATGCTGATAATACAGTGACAACAGAGATATGATCGACCAAACTAATTTCCAAACTTTTTTTTGAGGAGTTTATTAAACATATTGTGTGGTAACTACCCCCTTCTCCAAAATTGACTCTTGACCGCTGTGTATGATGAGCTCATATTAAGAAAATCTCTTGGAATATTAATTTGATTGTTTCCCCAGGGCACTGCCACTGAGGGCCCTCCCCAGGCCCTGTCTCGCTCCCTGCCTGGGGGGAAGAACCCCGTCTCCATGCTGATGGAGTACAGCCAGCGCACTGGCCACTCCATAGAGTTCATCAGCACTGGGCAGGAGGGGCCGCCTCATGACCCTCGGTAGGGCGCCTCTCCCTCCCTCCCTCCCTCCCTCCCTCCCGCCCGTCCGCTGCTTACTGCATCGGGGGAAACTACCCGAAAGACTGTGAAAGGCTGTGTCATTCTTGGGTTCTTTCTTCCGGCAGTCTCGATTTGATGCGTAGATAAAAATAGATTTGAACATCATGGATCAGTATAAATGAAGATGATGGGTTTGTATTCAAAAGAGTTGAATGGAAACAGGCAAACTTGCATGCCCCCCCCCTCCCAATCTCCTATATGAAAGCATTGGCCAAATGTTTAAATTTTTCTGTAACTGCAGTGCCATTGAAAGTAGATTAGTGGTTCATCTTCCTCGTCTGTTGTTAATTCTTTAGTCAGTACCACTTCCTGCACGAACCACCCCCCCCCCCCCCCGCCCAGGGAAAGCCAGCAAACCTTCCACCTGGCAGAGTGACTGTTCCTGTCCTTGCCGCCTGTGCCCTGAATACTCTCCAGTCTGCTGACTGTGTGCACAGGACCCCTCCTGTCCGTGTTTGCGTAGCTTTTAGCTCTCGTTCCTCCAGGCAGTCTTCCTCGCCATGTGATCAGCGTGATGATCTGAGAGTGGTGCGTGTCGTGCCTCCCCCCGCTGTGCGTTCAGATGATTCGGGGGGGGGGGGTTAATCACCGCTCTTCCTCCTCCTCCTCATTCTGCCTGAGCACAGGGAAGGAGAATGTTTTTGACATGTTTTTCCCCCCTCCCCCGCCCCCCTCCCCGCTGTAGTTTTATGTTCAGGGTGAAGGTGGGGGACAGCCTCTTCCCAGAGGCCTCTGCTCCCAGTAAGAAGGCGGCGCGTCAGCTGGCGGCCGAGGAGGCGGTGAAGGAGCTGCTGGGAGACGGGCGGCTGCAGCTCAACAAGGTGGGAACAGATGGCGGGAAAGATCCGCGCACGTACATACAGTCTTCCTGTGGGGTGGGGTAGGGGTCGGGGGTCGGGGGTCGGGGGGGAGGAGGAGGCTGGGGCTGGTGGGGGGGTGCATGCTTTTAGACTGTTTCTGCAGTGGCTCTGCTCCTCTTTCTCAGTCAAGTCAATGCTTTGCTGATCTAATGAATAACAGTGGCTTCTCAGATTCACCTTAAAAAAAAAAAGAAATAGGGGTACTTACTTTCCCATATGAGAAACTGGACCTGTGTGTTGAGGTGCTTTGATCGCAAGTCCTGCCCCTTCTTTGGTCCCCTCAGCCCCAGGTGAATTTCTGCCCCATTGGGGACGATGAGAACGGTCCGGCGATGCCCCCCTGCCCCTCCCTCCCCCCGCTGACGGCGGCGGAGCTACAGGCGGCCCACGAGGCCGGGGTGGGCGACCTCATCAACCACCTGAACAACAACGCCGTGTCGGGGCTGCTGGAGTACGCCCGGGCCCGGGGGTTCGCCGCCGAGATCCGCCTGGTCGGCCAGTGTGGGCCTCCGCACGAGCCACGGTACAGAGCACCGACAACACAAAGAGCAGCACAGCCTGAAGCTGTCTGTCCCACACACTGCAGCACAGCCTGAAGCTGTCTGTCCCACACACTGCAGCACAGCCTGAACCTGTCTGTCCCACACACTGTGCAGCACAGCCTGAAGCTGTCTGTCCCACACACTGCAGCACAGCCTGAACCTGTCTGTCCCACACACTGTGCAGCACAGCCTGAACCTGTCTGTCCCACACACTGTGCAGCACAGCCTGAAGCTGTCTGTCCCACACACTGTGCAGCACAGCCTGAACCTGTCTGTCCCACACACTGTGCAGCACAGCCTGAACCTGTCTGTCCCACACACTGCAGCACAGCCTGAAGCTGTCTGTCCCACACACTGCAGCACAGCCTGAACCTGTCTGTCCCACACACTGCAGCACAGCCTGAAGCTGTGTGTCCCACACACTGCAGCACAGCCTGAAGCTGTGTGTCCCACACACTGCAGCACAGCCTGAAGCTGTCTGTCCCACACACTGCAGCACAGCCTGAACCTGTCTGTCCCACACACTGCAGCACAGCCTGAATCTGTGTGTCCCACACACTGTGCAGCACAGCCTGAAGCTGTGTGTCCCACACACTGCAGCACAGCCTGAAGCTGTCTGTCCCACACACTGCAGCACAGCCTGAAGCTGTCTGTCCCACACACTGCAGCACAGCCTGAAGCTGTGTGTCCCACACACTGCAGCACAGCCTGAAGCTGTCTGTCCCACACACTGCAGCACAGCCTGAACCTGTCTGTCCCACACACTGCAGCACAGCCTGAATCTGTGTGTCCCACACACTGCAGCACAGACTGAAGCTGTCTGTCCCACACACTGTGCAGCACAGCCTGAAGCTGTCTGTCCCACACACTGTGCAGCACAGCCTGCCACTCTGTCCTACCACTAAACTAAGCATTAAGTATTAAGTAAGAGCGGTGTCTTAAGTTATGTTATGTTATTATGTCATGTTACACACTGTGCAGTCTAGGTATATGTAGTACTGTATATTCTGTGTCTCAGAATCACACAGTATTGAAGTTGAGTCCAGTACTTCATACTCTGGCCTCGGGTAGCTGTGCATGGTAAAGCGCATACGCTAAGGTCCAGTCATGCATTGCAGCTGTCAATCCAAACCAGTGTTTTAGCATATCAGTTATTTGTAAAGTCTGTACAACAGGAAGCATGGTGCAGTTCAGGAGTCCTCAGTGAAGTAAACGATGATGTCTGTAGTGAAGTCAGTATTTTCTGTATGTCCTGCAGTGCAGGCCCTGTCCGGTGTCATGTCATGGCTCCCGTTCTCTCTCTCTCCCCCAGGTTCACGTACCAGGCCAAGCTGGGCGGCCGCTGGTTCCCGCCGGTTTGCGCCAGCAACAAGAAGCAGGGGAAGCAGGAGGCGGCGGACGCCGCCCTCAGGGTGCTGATCGGGGAGGCGGAGAAGGCGGCCCGAACCGGAGAGCTCACCCCGGAGGTGGGTTTGACCCCCCCCCCCCCTCCCTCCTCCCCCACCCTCTCGCTCGTGGAGCACTCTAAACCGGGGCTGTCCTGCCCTGTCCTGCCCTGTTCCTGGAGATCCTGTTGGTTTTCATTTCAGCCCTGATTTGGCACACCTGACTCCGCTAATTGGCCACTCGATGAGATCTCTAGCTGTTGAGTGAGGTGTGCTTTGTTAGGGTTGGAGTGAAAACCTGCAGGAATGTAGATCTCCAGGACCAGGGTTGGGGTTGGGCCCTGTGCTAAACTGCCCCGCGTCCCCGTCCTTCTCCCGCAGCTCCCGGTGAGCGGCAGCACCCTGCACGACCAGATCGCCATGCTCAGCCACCAGCGCTTCAACGCCCTCACCACCCGCATCCAGCACAGCCTGCTGGGACGCAAGATCCTGGCCACCATCGTCATGAGGAAGGGGGACAGCCTGGGCACGGTGGTCAGCCTGGGCACTGGTGAGCCGGTGGGACGGAGGGAGGGAGGGAGGGAGAGGGAGGGAGGGAGGGAGGGAGAGGGAGGGAGAGGGAGGGAGGGAGGGAGGGAGAGAGGGAGGGAGAGAGAGAGAGGGAGAGAGAGAGAGAGAGGGAGAGAGGGAGAGAGAGAGAGAGAGAGAGGGAGAGAGGGAGAGAGAGAGAGAGAGACAGAGGGAGGGGGAGAGGGAGAGGGAGAGGGAGAGGGAGGTGCTGCTAATGAAATGGAACAAAGCTGAAATCAGGGCCGGTGCAGAGTGCTGATGAAATTTGACTTGTGTTTGTGTAACGTGTCTTTAGTAAAAGAGAAACTGTAACCAGGACACACAGTGTCATTGATGCAAAGCACAGCTCTCATCATCTTCAGCTGCTTGAGATAAAGTAGCTCCCCTTGTGGAGAGTCTTCAGCCTGCTGAACGTGCGTGTGAGCGTGTGAGTTACAAGCCCGGGCTAAGAATGAGAGCAGCATAGCAGAGTCGCGGAACGCGCTGCTGGGCCGTCTCTGATGTCAGTCAAACTGGTTTTCAGGAAACCGCTGTGTGAAAGGGGAGGAGCTGAGTCTTAAAGGGGACACGGTGAACGACTGCCACGCAGAAATCATTTCCAGAAGGGGCTTCATCAGGTACACAGTTCATATGAGCACCATTTCTGCTTTTCATGTTTTTTCCCCCTTTTGGTATGTTTTGCCATCCTCTCATTTTCTTGTTGGTGTTCTGTCTGTTTCCCCAAGCACAAATCATTGCAGTGCTGGATTAGAGTTGCGGTCTGTAGTTGGGAGATGTGATCTGTGCGGCCATGGTTGTGTGTATTTTTCTTATCCAAGCTTCTTTCAGGAAATTTGATGTTTCGAGCACATTTTCAGCCAGAAACAACTGAATTTGAGTTATCCAGTCCTTCTCATTACTACCGTTTTGGAGTGAATATTTGATCAAATCGGGTGACCTTTTAAATGGATTCTTACTTTCTAATAGATTCACTCTCACTTTCCGTACGTGACCTCTCCTCAACTCATAATCGGGAGCTAGTTGGCGTATGCAACCTTAAGCTGTGTGCCAATTTGAAGTATTAAACGGCGGCTTAGGAAACTCCGGTGATTTCCAGTTTCCACCAAACCTCTCACTGCACCAAAATCTATGCACAAGTCATTAAATCTTTCCTTCAGATTAGCCTTTTCCCATCAGATTAGCTTTTTCCCCCATCAGCCGTCCAATCAGAGGAGCTGAAACGTCTCCATCGCAGGGTAATCTAGATCATCTCCATGCTATCAGAGGAGGTATTTCACGGCACGTTGGTTGTAATTTAGTTTTGCCGCATTAGTGTGTATATCGATCATTTCCACTTCCTCTTCCATATCAATTGAGGACAGACTTGCACTCTTTTACTGCAGATTGATTCAGCTTCTGAAGTTCACGCTAGTTGACATATAGCCGTGCATTAACATTTAATGCTGTTAAATGCGTGAAGGCACTGCATGCCTCAGGTTTTATTAAATCAGTTCTATTGCATCTGCAGCAGATTCCCCTCTGACAGCTAGGGAAGTTTCACTGTTCACGTTGTAAAAGTGTTTGATGGCGATGATGGGTTCTACTTTGGATGATATAAAATGATCAGACATATATTTTGAGAAGGGTAGTAACTGTCATGCTTGTTTTCATGGGCAAAGTATTTATTATTTTTTGTTTTTTTTGAATGTAGCTCTCCTCGGCTGGAGAGAGCTGTATTGCGCTCTGCCACTGAAATGGCTTGGTAACAAATAAATTCTAGTCTGCTGCCTTTTTCCCCTGGAGTTTTACGTTCCTTTTGCAAGTAACCTTCTTCAAAGGGCGTCGCTTATGCAGCTATTGCGAAGTGTTGACTGCATGTGCTCTTGAGAACAGGCAGAACCAATAAACCACTCCTGAGATCTGCTTGGAAAATTAGGGAATGCACTTTTATGTCATTCAGAGAGTCAACAAGAATAAAGAGTCAGCCTTTCATGTGCAGTCTGGAAGGTGATAAGTTTCGCTGTGATGTTCATTGGGTCTGACCTGGGGCCGGTAGGTCCTTATTAATCCGGGTAAAACCCCAAATGTCCTCAGCTTCCGTTCAGATGGTGGTGGATCATCATGGAAAACCCCCAGGCACAAAGCAGAATGAAACCTAATATTAATGAGGTTGAGGCTCGACTGTTTTTCCAGTTAGAGCAGTTGGCAGCCAGCGCCTCTACTTCACTGGTTTCTCGGAAATGATTGGTGCCGACACAACCATCTGTGAGATGCGGTAACCTAATATCCTCCTGCTCCTTCCTCTCTCCCCATCTTCCTCTCCCTCTGGAGAAATAACAATCATACTGTCTTTTGTCTCCTCGTTGTAGGGTTGTTTGTTGTTTAAAAAAAAAAAGTTTTCTCTGTTTATTCTAGTTCAGACTAATCCAGACCGTGCTCTTTAATGGATGTTGGGTAAAGAGCTTTCCTAAAGTGAGCGTCTCCTCTCTGGCAGGTTCTTGTACAGTGAGTTGATGAAGCACCATGCAGGGGAGGGGGAGAGCCTGTTTGAGCCTGCGGAGGACGGCAAACTCAGGATTCTGCCTGACGTGACCTTTCACCTCTACATCAGGTGAGCCTTCCCGAGCCCTTCTCCTCCCTCCTCTCCATCTCGCGTGATGATTGGCCAGTGCAGATGGTCCTGCGGGCTAGGTGGCCCCTCCCTCCCCGCGTGAGCCCTTTCTCCCCATGTGAGCCCCTCCCTCTCGGTGTGAGCACAGCGTGCTGATGTGAGCCCCTCCCTCCTGCTGTGAGCCCCTCCCCCTGTGAGCCTCTCCCTCCTGCTGTGCATGCAGCGTGCTGATGTGAGCCCCCCCTCCTGGTGTGAGCCCCGCCCTGCTGATGTGAGCACAGCGTTCTAATTTTGTCCCCTCCCTCCCGGTGTGAGCCCCTCCCTCTCAGTGTGGACACAGCGTGCTAATTTGAGCCCCTCCCTGCTGATGTGAGCACAGCGTTCTAATTTTAGCCCCTCCCTCCTGGTGTGAGCCCCTCCCTGCTGATGTGAGCACAGCGTTCTAATTTTAGCCCCTCCCTCCCGGTGTGAGCCCCTCCCTCTCGGTGTGGACACAGCGTGCTAATTTGAGCCCCTCCCTGCTGATGTGAGCACAGCGTTCTAATTTTAGCCCCTCCCTCCTGGTGTGAGCCCCTCCCTGCTGATGTGAGCACAGCGTTCTAATTTTAGCCCCTCCCTCCCGGTGTGAGCCCCTCCCTCTCGGTGTGGACACAGCGTGCTAATTTGAGCCCCTCCCTGCTGATGTGAGCACAGCGTTCTAATTTTATCCCCTCCCTCCCGGTGTGAGCCCCTTCCTCCTGCTGTGAGCACAGCGTGCTAATTTGAGCACCCCCCCCCACCCCCTCCTGTGTCTCCCTCAGCACCGCCCCCTGCGGAGACGGCGCTCTGTTCGACAAGTCCTGCAGCGAGGCGGCCGAGGGGGCGGGGCCCATGCACCATCCGCTGTTCGAGAACACCAAGCAGGGGAAGCTGAGGACGAAGGTGGAGAACGGTGAGATCTGCGCGCCGAGGGTGGTGTAGAGTAGTCAAGCTCAGACCAGAGCGTGGACGTCGATAATATCTGCCAAAGCACAGCAAAAATGCCATGCAAAAGACCATCACTTTGCTAAATGCCAGGCTACATGAAATGGGGTAGAAATCAATGAAATTGTGCTATGACCTGTGGTTAAGTACAGTTAGGAGCAGCTCCTCATGTGTGGTCCAGTATTGTGGTCCTGTTGCTGCCGGGGTTTGACTGGCGCTGTGTGGTGATGAGATGAGTTTGGGCCCTGGCAGAAGGCAGTGAGGGCAGAGGACTCAGACTGGCGTGTGTAGAGTGGAGGTGGCACACAGGAGAACGGCAAGCAGATGAGGGGGTTGCCATTCATGTCATTATTTTACTCTTCCATTGATTTTGGGATGCGAGCCAGACTGTTTAAGATTCACGTGGGTCTCTGTGCTTGTAGAAGTGGTTGTGCTGGCGTTTATCCATCCAAAATTGTGATAGAGCCGTGCACTATCCAAAGGCTTAACGTCCGCTATTGTTATTGAAATCGAGGAACAAGCAGGAGTTCTGCGTTTCTGTGAATGAGAGTGACAGCTTTGGGTCTTAGTTCTTTTGATGACTCATTTGCCTTGATTCGCCGTGGCTCCGCCCCCTGCAGGGGAGGGCACCATCCCGGTGGAGTCGAGCGACATCGTGCCCACGTGGGACGGCATCCAGCACGGGGAGAGGCTGCGCACCATGAGCTGCAGCGACAAGATCCTGCGCTGGAACGTCCTGGGCCTGCAGGGGGCGCTGCTCACTCATTTCCTGCACCCTGTTTACCTCCGCTCCATCACTCTGGGTGAGAAGCGCGTCGCCACTATTCCACCAGTCACACAACGGGGAAAGGTTTCGCGGTTGCATGTTGTCAAAAAGAGGGGAAAAAAAAACATTGCTAGTGCTTAATTGTGTATTGCTGGAGATCGTTGTGCTTTGCGCCACTCTAGGATACCTGTACAGCCACGGTCACCTGACCAGGGCCATATGCTGCCGATTGGCTAGGGATGGCGATGACTTCAGAAAGAGCCTTCCTCCCAACTTCACTCTCAACCACCCTGAGGTAATGCATCGAAAGAAGACCACTATTTCCATAACGATGCACATAGTCCCATATCTTTGGGCCCTCTTTCTTAATGGGCTTCATTTTTGCCAGTATATCAAACTTATTTTGCACATTGTCTATTACATTTGACATGCTGCATTGTATTATTATACTCATTTCACAATGTGGGGGAGGAAAAAATCACAAGCATGTTTTAAAGTTCCTCTCCCCCCACCCCACCCCCCCCACCTGCCCAACCGTCCCTCAGGTGGGCCGGGTCAGTGTGTACGACTCCACCCGGCACACGGGCAAGACCAAGGAGTCCAGCGTCAACTGGAGCCAGGCTGACCAGCTGAGCGTGGAGGTGCTGGACGGGACCAAAGGCAAGCTGGACAGGTGGGGAGCGTTCGCTGTGCGCTCGCTGTGCGTTTGCTGTGCGTCGGCACGCTGTCCTACTGCAGGCAGCCACAGCCGACGTGCACAGATCGCTGTGTTTGCAGTGTTTTAATGCCGTGCTCAGCACGTTCTGTCGTATGCTTTAGAAAAATGGCTATAAAACACACTTGCAAAAATGTGCCTGTTTGCAAGTTTTTTTTTGTTTGTTTGTTTTTTTTTAAACCCTTGTATCAAATGTAGTGTATGCAGTAGAAGGCAAAAATCTGTGCACACCTGTGTGTCCTTGCCCGCACTAGGTCATGACCTTCCTTCATATTGCATTTTCCACTTTTCTGAATTTTCTGTTGAACTCTAAAATGGCACATCTTCTGAAGCTGATAGTATCAACATGCTACTGATTAGTCGTTTTTATGCTTTTCTTCACAGGTTATGCACATGAAAAGTGTTTTTTTTTCCCGAGCCTCTCACAGTGCAGCTGTCGCTGGGCGCCGTAAACTGACCACAGTCCTAACTCCTCCTCTTCTCTCTGCGTCTTCCTTCCGTCTCCAGCCCCAAATTGGACGTGTCCCGCGTCTCCAAGTCCAACATGCTCCGCCTCTTCCGGGCGCTGTGCCAGCGGGCGGGCCGCGCCGACCTGCTGCAGCAGCCCTCCTACGCCCACGCCAAGATGGCCGCCGAGGCCTTCCAGCGGGCCAAGGCCCAGTTCTTCCAGGCCCTCAGCGCCCACGGCTACGGGGCCTGGATCGGCAAGCCCCTGGAGGAGAAGAGCTTCGAGGCCAGAGGCGAGAGCGCGGGGAACCAGGGCAGCGTTAATAACGCCGGCGCCGCCAACGCTCTCTACGCCAACAGCTACAGCGCGGAGGGGTAGCGGGAGAGCAGGGCCAGGGCGGGGCGGGGGCTCTGGGGGATAAAGGAAGAGAGGAAGGGATTAGGGGATGAAGGCTAGCCAGTAGCGTGTTTGGTTTGAGGGCAGAGGTCAGCGCGCGTGTGTGAGGGATGGCATGGGACAGGATGCCGGGGAGAGGGAATGTGGACTTGGCGAGCCTTAGGGGGGGCGGAGCTTTGACATCAGGAGCCGAGGGGAAGGGAGACGTGAATATTGCATCGGCAGCTGGACTGTGAACAGTGTGAGAAGACTGCAGGGAGGGGTCAGAGGAGTGGCCTGGTAGAGTGGACCACAGTGAAAAGAGGTTCACACAGCAAATTAAACATACTGACAGAGAGAGATGCACTGCATTATAAATAATACTCACAGAGCAAAAAGAAAAAGAAAAAACAAACCTGTAGTACTCGCAGTGCAGTCTCAGTGTAAATACACACTCAGATGCACAGAATTACTGTTTATATTAACGTAGACCCAATCACCTCTCTCCTATTCACCTGTGTCCAGTCTAATTTAGATGTGTGCATCTACACAAATGTATAAAGTCCTGAAGATTTACCTTTATTTTGGACAGCTGGCGTTTCATAACTTCTTTATTTGTACCCAAAAGCAGGCCCGGTCTCACCAATGCGCTCTGCATTGATGAATCCACAATGTCGTGTAGTTCCAGCACATGTAAGCCCATCCCCCCCCTTCTCTTGAATAATCCATGAATGTCCAGTACAATAGATGTAACTGTACACATGCTCAGAGATCATTGTAGACCAGTGTTTTTCAACCCTGGTCCTGGGGACCCACTGCCCTGCATGTTTTAGATGTCTCCCTGCTCCAGCACGCCTGATTCAAATGAATGGGTCGTTATCAGGCTTCTGGCAGAGCTTAATGACTACCCATTCATTTGAATCAGGTGTGTTGGAGCAGGGAGACATCTAAAACATGCAGGGCAGTGGGTCCCCAGGACCAGGGTTGAGAAACACCGTTGTAGACCATTGTCATTGTAGTGCTAGTATCGTAATGTTTGTTTTCTGTGAGAATCGTGTGTAACAGTTGATGCCTCTATTGTTCTGTTGCCGGTGTTTTAGTTAAATCTTCTATCCTTATCAAAGGAAGGTGATGCATATGCATACTGTACATACAGATATGTATACACACAAATTTATATGCGAAAAACGACCTATATATTTGTGCGTATGTGTAAATGTATATCTTATGTATATATTTTGTAGCTGTTATTTGATGATTTTCTTACAATGTTTATGATAGCTTTGTGTTCACTTGTCAGAGGTAAGAGCTTACAGATTTTTTAAAAATTGTTTTACCTTCAAGTGAGAAGATCACAGGTGTCTGGTCTTCTTGAGTTATACTGGACTGTACTCATCTTTTTATTTTTTTTAATGCATATGACAGAATGACACGTACAACCATATTAACACATGTACGCTCTAAGGCACAGATCTATCCCGCAGTGCACAACCTCATTGCACACAGACTTAAATTTGACTTCTCTTGTTGAGATTAGCAAGGGGATGATTCTAATGCTGAGGTCATGGCGTGGTGGAAAATGTCACTTGAACCTCTTGAAGAGATGGTTCACTTTCTGGAGTTTTTAATAGTTGTAGTATCACCGTATTACATTGGCCTAGACAGTTTTTATGTGATACGAAAGATATTTGAGAGGTTTAACAGGCGTTACCGATGGCCAGCTGGCTATACGGCGGGTGGTGGGGCATTCAGGGGTTTGTGATCTAAAACAAGAAAATACGCTTAAAGCGGCTTGTACAGTGACATTACGCCTCCAGAAGATGTGCTTATTGGCCAATTAATTTTATAGCATTTTAAAAGTCAGTTTTTATGTTGTGCCGTTCCTTTAGTGCAGTGGTCTCAGGTTTGCATGTGCAATAGGAAGTAGCTCCGACTGAAAATAACATTAAACTATATTTTTTTGAAGAATCGTCAGCTAATATCCAAATGTACAACCCCTGGAGTAGTAATATTTTTGTAAAAGCCATATTGGAGTTAGGGCAGACCCCTAAATCCCCCCTATACCTGGCCTTGTAAGGCACCAGGTCTACAGCAACTTCTGTGAATAACTAAAATATCCGTCACTGCAAACAAAAGCTGTATGGGCCAATTGAAAACTGATTGAGTAATTGAGTTTTTTGAATCCCAAATAAAAAAACCCGGAAAGTGAACTATCACTTTACAACTGTATAATTACTTGTTTCAAATCATTGAACTGCCGATTTGTCTTGCTTTTTTTCCAGGAAAGTAATATGCATAAATGCATGCATACAATCAAATGGTGGGATAATTCCCTCTTCAGTGCTCATGACCTGTAGAGTTTACCTGACTGAAGCCTCCAACTGATCAACATGAATCACAATGTTGCACTATCCAACACCACGTCAGACGTGACTGCGGATTCTCTGCATCTTCTTTTCAAAGCAGAATGCTGGGTTCCTGTTTCCCAAGGAGAAATATTGGTTATTGGTGGTGTTCTTTATTTTTTTAGCGCGTTGAAAATTATTTGCAAAACTCAGAAGAATGGTAATACGGATTTTTGTGAATAGCTATAGAAATTTATATTTTTGTTGTCAGTACTCTCAAGTGCATACAGATTTCAGTGTATACATGCAAATTCAACCATGTATAGTACAGCTTTTGCTTATGTTGCCAATGGTTACTGATGGTTATCTTTGTTTTTTTCCAAAGATGGAAGCCTGATACTGAATTTAAAATGAAAATATAAATTCAAATTTAAAGTTTTTTGTGTGTGACCAGGTAGGTGTTATTCCTGCTGTGCTTTCGATGCCCGACACGCTTCCGCCAAAGCCCATAGGTTAGCTGGAGGGTCGTCTGCTGGGGACGACCATTCATAAGTGTTTCGCTCCTCATCCTGCAGTGATGTCTCCCAGCTCCCTAATGCAGCTTGTCCTTCCTCAGGTGTTAGCAGTCCTGCCCCAAGCCTGATCTTTCCTCCTCAGCCGTAGGCAGAAACTGCCCTTCTCCACTTATCCTGCTGGCCCCTTCCTTGCCCTCTTCCCTTTTGTTCCCGCTACCCCCCCCCCCCCCCCAGTTCCTTGAGCTGGCGTACTGCCAGTGCACTCATGGAACCCCTTGACCCTACCTCGGCTGGCAGGACCAGAGGCCTCCGGCCACCTTCCCTCCCTGCAGTCCGTAACCAGCTCTGCGTATTTCAGCCTCATGGGCGGCTTCCGTTCTCTCCTCCCAGAGGACAATCCACTCAATGAGAACAGTTGTGACTTCCCTCCATCACAGCACTGAAGCACTGAAGCACTGTAGCAGTGAAGTGCTGGTAATCTCTGTTGGGGAGCAGAGCGGTTTCCCCCGGTTCACCTCCATGTTCCCTCGGTATAAGAAGCTTGAATGTGGAGGCTCTTTTGCAGCCTTTGGCTTCCTGCCCTTGCCCGAGGAACTGTATTTGCTGCAGGGCCCATCAAAGGCATTCCTGGTTTTCCTCCAGCCCTCTGGCATCCGCTACCTCGGAAAGCTTCCTAAGCACCTGGTCGTGGCACCACCTACACTGGCCCTACATTGGAGGACTCTTGCAGCGTCCTAGGATGTGTTGAAGACTTGTATTGGTACACAGCCTGCAGGCCTCCATTGTACCATACCACAGGTGCAGATTTCGTGGACACGGTAAGGTGATGTAAGGTGGACTCGATTATAAAACTAAGCCATTTTTGTGTGGTCTTCCACATTGACTACACTCCTCCACGTAATCCAGCTTCCCTGCCGACCTTGTGCCTCCTGCTTTCACCGTATGTAACTCATTCTCTGCCCTTGTTGCCTGTGTGACCACCGTATCCTTTGTCTCTCTCTTCGGACCAAAGGCAAAGTATCTCCCCTCATCCTACCCCCATGCTCCCTGTTGGCTCCTGCTCCTCTGTCTCCTGGTGTTGCAGACAAAGCGCTGTCCTGTAAACTCCTCTTATACTTTCCCTTTCCGGCCAGTGCGCCCCCGGGCATCCACACTCCTCACGGTCTGTTCGCTGGACAACCCTCAACTCTGTGACCGCCCTCGCCTTCTCTCCTGCTTGTAGCTAAGGGTGAGGGACTTCAAAGGCAGATGCGATGTGTTCCTCCCAAGAGGCCCATCTCTGTGAGGTGCCATGGCAACTCCACTCATTTGTGGATGCAGTGACCTCACACCCCTCAGTGGCCACATCACCCTTGGTTGCAACATGAACTGGTAGCACTTTCCAGACGGCTAGCTATGGTCAATCCTTCCAAGGCCGTCTGAAAGCTGTTCCCAGTCTGTATATTCTTTCTGCTGCTTGTACAAACCGCCTTGTCATTCCTGACTAAAGCCTCCAACTAAGATTTTATCAACATGAGTCACAATCCCAGACGTGACTGCGGATTCTCTGCATCTTCTTTTCAAAGCAGAATGCTGGGTTCCTTTTTCCCAAGGAGAAATATTGGTTATTGGTGGTGTTCTTTATTTCTTTAGTGAGTTGAAAATTATTTGCAAAACTCTTTCAGAAGAAGAGTAATAAGGATTTCTGTGAAAAGCTATAGAAATGTCTGTTTTGTTGCAAGTCAGTACTCGTGTGCATACAGATTTCAGTGTAAACATGCAAATTCAACCATGTATAGTACAGCTTTTGTTTATGTTGCCAATGGTTACTGATGGTTATCTTTGATTTTTTTTTTTTTTTGCAAAGATGGCAACCTGATACCGAATTTAAAATGAAAATATAAATTCAAATTTAAAGTGTTTCGTGTGTGACCAGGTAGGTGTTATTCCTGCTGTGCTTTTGAAGCCCGACATGCCTCCACCAGAGCCCATAGGTTAGCTGGAGGGTCGTCTGCTGGGGACGACCATTCATTCGCTCCTTTCCACGGGCAGAGGTTCCTTGATTTGCCTGGCTTAAACTTCATCCTTGCCCAGGATATCAGCTTGTTGAGTTCTTTTCCTGGGAAATATACACAGCCGTGGTTCTTGGCAACTCTGGCACCTTGCCCTGTTTTTAATTTCTTAATGTAGAGGAAAAAAATTCTAGTTACTGGCTTTTGCAGTGTGATTTTTGGTGTGTGATGTGTCCCATTTCCCTTACTGTAGATCCATCAGAATATGTCCATATGTACCTTATGTTGAGAAAATCATTTGCTGTTTATACATATCATTCAGTCTAGCAAATCTTGATCTTCGTCTTGACTTTTACCCAATTTTCCTAAGCAATTTTTAGATGCATTCATACAATATCATTTACTCTGTGTCCCAATTGCATGCTTTTCTCATTAAGGAAATTGTCTTACTTTGTCCCTTAATTGGGAATGATAGTGATGTACTTACAAGCTGTGAACACCAGGTGGAGCACATCACCAAACCCAGTGAGTAGCAAGCCGCAACAAAGCGTGTTCAATTTTTATGGTTGGTTTATGGGATATAAGCCTGCTGGCGTGCTTGCTGTCCGGGAATGTGTTGGCAATATTTCATGTCTTGTTTGACTGCTTGCTGTTTGTGCTTGCACGGGGCTTTTTGTGGGGTGATGCTCTATAACTGTCACTATTTGTCACTCATGTTCACGTTGTCATCTTCGGGTCCGGGTTTTGGGTCCGAGGGAGGCCAGCACAAGAGGAGCAGAGAAAATAACCAGGATTGTGGGGCTTTGATCGGATGCAATGAGCTGAGCTGCACCTGAAAGACGGGAGATGAGAGAAGAGGAAGAGCAGGTGCCATAGAGAAATGAGTGGGAAGGGGAAAAGGGTGGAATGTAGCGAGGGAAAAAATAATGTGTGGGTAGAGTGGAAGGAGGGTGTATGGGGAGCATGTGCTAGTGAGCAATACTAAAAGGGGAGGAGGGAGGTGGAGGTGGAGGTGGAGGTGGAGGTGGTGGGCCTGTGACTGAGTAGAAGCTGGGACCCTGTGAAGAGGGAGGTGTGTGTGTGTGCGTGCGTGTGTGTTTTAGTTGGAGGTCTGCACGGGCATGGAATTGAAGTCTGTACCCAAGACCCGACCCAAACCAAACCAGACTAGTACTGCCGAATTGTAAAACCCAACCCAAAATCGAAATCGCACACAGACGCAGTTTTACAATGTTTTGCTTGGCACTTGAGTTATAGCAATAATTATCATACTGCAATTGGCTGTATTTTGTTTCCATATGGGATAGTGAACTGTAACTGCAAGGCACAGCAGCCTATCAACTAGGGCAGTGTGATAGGCTAATAAACCATTTTTCTTACCGGTTAGTAACAATCAAGCATTGTACACATCCAGTTTCTGTCAGCTAGCTTACCAGACGCGTCCGCTTTACAGACACAACATGACCAAAATTATCTGGACACCCCTTGGGTCTGTTTTTCATGGTTTGGGCTTGAAGGCAAATCTTAATGTTACTGGATACAATCACATTCTAGGTGATTCTGTGCTTTCCCATCTGAAACCCTTTCCTGTTTCAACATGACAATGCCCCCGGGCACACAGCAAGGTCAGTTTAGAAATTGTTTTGTTGAGAGTGGTGTGGAAGAATTTCACTGGTCTGCACAGTGCCCTGACCTCAACCCCATCCAACACCTTTGGGATGAATTGGAAAGCCAATTGTGAGCCAGGCCTAATTACCCAAACAGTGCCTGACTTCACTAATGCTCTTCTGGCTGAATGGAAGCAAATCTCTGCAGCGACTCTCCAACATCTAGTATAAAGCCTTCCCAGATGAGTGGAGGTTGTTATAGCAGCAAAGGGTGAACCATTTCCATATTAATGTCCATAATTTTGGATGTCAGGTGACCACATACTTTTGGCCATGTAGTGTGTCTCACCGAGTATCTTTGCTGCCAGTAAAGTTTCTGCTATTTCTTGGGGGTATCTCTAAGTTAGGTGGGATCCGTCTTCTCGCTATCTTAGGTTTTTATCTGTTGTCACATAAAGGTAATTCCCACAACTAATCCATTCCAGACTGATTTGGAAGCTCTCTCTCTCTACGATTTTTTTGTTAAATTTCATCCACTGCGGAGTTAGAGGCTCACGCGTGTGTACAAAAGGAGTTAAAGGAAGTTTATTTCTTCAGATAATAATAAATTTAAAACCTAAAATGATTTTTGTGTACTAGAAAGCAACCCCCGAACTCCACCCATGCCCAAAATTGTTCATGGCGGGGGGGGGGGGGGGACTACCCGAACCCGGCTCGAAACCAGATACTTTGTCAGGTCCCGTCGGGGTCTGGTTGCAGACCTGTTATGTATGTGTGTCAGGCTGAGGGCTGCTGGTAGTGTCATGCTCTGTAACCTCCCTGTCACTCTCCTCACCACTCTACCTCCTCAAGTTTGTCTCCAGCATCTTCCCAGGCAGAGCCTTACGCACACGTCTGACTGGCTGAACAGCCAGCCAGGCAAGTAAATCCTGTGGAAAATTTCCATTCGGAGCATCTTGATGTTGAAAAGGGGGGGTGGGGTGTGAGGTGGAGGGGTTGGGGAATGGAAATAGCAGTTCCTATATATAATGCTAACCCTGACCTCATTGACATGAACATGTCCAAAGGGATCCCACCACAAAGGCTAGGGCATTCTGAGATGCCCATGAGCTTTCTGTCCTCAGTCCATTGAATATGCATGCATTTGTTCCATTCAATCCTGCTAGTGTCAATGTGACAAAACATACATGATGGTTTAAACCTTGTGGATTCTGGCCCTTCAGTTAATAACTTTATGATCCATTACTGAACCAACTACATCTACTACTATATCATTCTTAAGATGTCACTGGTCACACCACCGTTAGAAAGACAACACCCGGGAAGATCTAAATTGACATGTACACATGAATTGAGCTTTGAGTGCAGAGTATCCTAAAAATGAATTGCTTATCGTCATCATTTACAACCCTAATTTGTCATTTTCAGCCAACAGCTGTTACTCAGATCAATATGTACTTGTGCAAAGCTGCCCATGTGCCACTAAACAAAGAAACAACCAAAGTTTGTGCACACACACACACACACATAGTCAAGGACAAAGGCTCAGGCTGTCAATAAGTTATGCATTGATGTAAGGCAGAGATGTCAATACATTGGGCACAGCTGCTTGGTAAACAAGGATCTTAACTTAAGGAAATGATAGGGCTACACAGTTCAGAATGATTCTGTCAATAGTGGGTGAATCACGGCTGGTGTTGTGGTGGATGTGGAAAAAGCGACCCATTAGTGAGCCTGCTGTGTGTGGTATTAACATCCTTTTTATTAAAAGGTTGCAGTTGTTTGCAGGGGAACTGTTCTGCTCTGCTGATTTTGTAGATTAATGGGATGTGGCCACTTTTTTTTCTTGAGCTACATTTGTATTTCACTACATTTTTTAGAATTATTATTTTATTTTTTTAATGCATTTTCATTTCTATCATTTTTGTACAGCCAGTGTCCCAGCAGAGAGCCAGCCTGCAGTCTTCGGTGATGTGTGTGTGCATGTGTGTGTCTGTGTATGTGTGTTTGTGAGTGTGTATGTGTGTGTGTGGCCTGCAGTTCGGGTCTGCAATCATGACTCTTCAGGGCCTACTTCATGCGAGTAATGTTAATGTTCTTGCCTGCAGCTGCTTTTGACCTGGGAGGACGTGGGATTGAAACTTCCTGTACGAACCAGGCCTTTAGAATGGACGCGGGAGGCTGGAGGGTGAATGAAAATTGGAAATGTGGCCTTTGAAGGTGTCTACAATGCACAGGAAACGGCATCATGAGATACTGTACCTTTGCACGACTACACTAACCTGGTGATGAAAGGTGCGGCTTGTCATTGGATGGGACTGAAAGTCAGTGTGAAAGCTGTGGTTTGTTGTTGAACACAAAATTACCTAAAATTAACAAGGTGGGTTTGTGTTTTCCTGGAAAGGGAAAGCAGGTAGAGACGTGCTGAAGCCCAAGGAATATATTGCAGGTCTGAGGCGTTGGTCTAGGTGAGTAGACAAAACAAATGTTTTTGGCCTGATGCAGTTTCGTTGCAAGAGCCTACAAACCAGGGAAATATAATAGTTGAAATATATTATTCCATTTTTATCCTTATTTGCAAATTAATTCATGTCATCACTACATGTCCATTTTCTTTAAGAATTAAACTTTTGCAGCATGAAAGAGTAACTGGACAATATGTGTTTGTTGACGCTAGTTCTACCTCCCCTCTGTTTCCTTAACCTCTACTAGCGAGACGGCGACTTCCTCACTGGTTTACATTTGTGTACATTTTCTCTGGTTTCCCCTTAAGACGTATTGTCTTTTCTGTGTCTGTTCTGCTGTTCTGCCGGGCCTGTTATAGAATCTCCGTTATGTCATCACCCCCTGTCTGTCTCGGACCTTTGGCCTTTTCTTGTCGGTTTAATTTTAGTTCCGCTGACCTCTACAATGCCCCTCCAGTCCTGTGCTGTTTAACTATAGTGTACAATAAGTCTGTTTTTTTTTTTTGTGATCCTTCATTCCACGCCTCTCACGTTTTTATATTTTTCATCTTTTATCCAGTGACCAAAATTTATTGAGACAAATGACCACACGTATTATTTTTGCAACCACTGTTTATGTGTCTCTGTTAATCTTAAAGTGAAAAGTGAATGGGGATCATAGGCTACTGCCCATGCTGTGATAATTCACAGGTTCTGGGAAATCCTCTACCGCGCAACGCAGAGGACACACATTGTTTTATTAATATTCACCCTATCTTTAGTATTTCATAATCTGCTTCCATAGACGCAGGGAAATGAGACGGTAATCACTTATCCGGATTAAAACGTAACAGAAAATGGAAATTATATCACACAGTGCACAGCATTTTAAATGTTGAAACAAAACAATTAAATTAAATTGCCAACAGTACTGTAGAGGAATATGTTACAAAACCTTTGCAAATTAACTGTTGTTACCATGCCATGATTGATGAAAGTGATCTAGCATATGTGGCTAATAATAGTCTACACGTAGGCCTATAGTTCATACGGCGAATAACGATCATTGAAATCATTCTGTGAAGCCATGGTTGAAGACAACCTAATAAGGCAGATAAACTGACAGTGTCGCAATTGCCAGGTTGTGACACCTCTAGGCAAGGCGCAAAGGGCTATAGCTTGTTGTGGTCATCTCCTTATCGGAAGCAGAAAATCATGACTGCCATTAGTGACCAGAGTGACCACAACCATCATAGGCCGACTGGTTCATAATGCCATTTCCTGTTTGCTAGCTCTCTCGCTCTCTCCTGTTTCCTACGCGCTACTTAAGTTATCACTAATTCAGTCATTTTTTTATTTTATCAGCTGGTGGGATGAGACACAGGCTACATGTTGAGGATCAAACAATCTAATTAAATTCACAATTTTTTACAGTCAAATAGCTCGCTTAAAATGGAAATGAAGCCTTGCGCGCACACTCGCGTATGCCCAATTATCCCATAACATTATCCAACAATTAACAAGACACTACATCTAATGATTGACTGTATAATAAACATAATGGCTTAAGGCGGCATTGAACTCCGTGTTAGATGGGTGCATACAAAAATACAGTGGCGAGAGAACGATTGGTCTTATTTATTAATTTGTTGTTTTTAATGAATATTTCATTCTTGAACCAATGAGAGCATCCCAGGGAGGGGCGTGGGCGGAGAAAGTAAGCGAGAGAAGTTGAGACGGGGAGAAGGTAGAGTGAGAGATGAGTGACTGAACGACAGCTGAACTGCTACCTTTAAAGTATGTCATCCTTTTTATATTTTTACCATAAATAGCTGTATTTTTTCTAGTTTTTTATTTTCGTATAATCCGAAATAAAATTAGTTTATATGCCTATAATTTAAAAAAGCATCCACGTTCAAATATTAATTTAATAAAATAATACAATTAACAATTTAATCGAAATTCTTAGGCTTGGGGGGCGTCGGAACCATGATCGGATTTCTCCAAATGAAGCTGGAATAAAAAATATCAAAAATAGGCACTGATTACCAAACGGACAACATCATTGAGAGAGGACAAGGAGGACCGGAGGATTATTTCAAACTGACAAACATTTAAAACGGAGTCTGTCGACGAAGGAAATAAGAGACGTGGAATAGTGGAATGGTCGTGACAACATGAAAAAGAAAAGGTGTGGAGCAATATTTTCGCACAGCGTTTGATTCAGCTGGGAGAAACGGAGAGAGGAGAGGTAGGACAGAGTGAAACAGATAAGGGTGTTGGATGGAGAAAGCCGTAAAGGAGAGGTGCCGGGGGCAAGTGCAGGAGGAGCAGTGGGCGAAAAAGGCTGAAACAAAGTGAGAAGATGCTAGAAATGAAAGCGGAGACAGACTGTGTAGACGTAAATACACGAACAGATGGAAAGCAAAGCATTCAATTTTGTATGTTACGCTTTGAAACAACGTTTTTTAAAAACCATTCACATTGCTATTCAATCGTATATTGTTATATTTTGCTGGTTAGATAGACTTAGATTCCAGACATGGATCTGAATATTATGTAAGTAAAATAAGTGAATACCAGCTTTGAATTAAGAGGCAAAGAGGGAGTGTTGGAGGCAAGAGATAAAGAGGAAGAGGCAGATAAAGAGTGATGTTTAGGGGAAGAAGATTAACTGAAATTTTCTGGGGCAAAAAATATGAATTCCAAATCTGACCACTTTTCTTCTGGAACTACATAGATCCCCTATCCCCCTCCCCCTTCCCTCTCGCATCCAACCAACTCCCTCTTCCCCTTCCCTTCATCCCTTCCCCTCATCTGTCCTCAACTGTTTTCATCACCCCATCTTGTGCTTCTTTTCTCCATCCTTTTACATTGCTTTCCCTCACAGATAAACCCTCAACATCTCCCTCTGTCTCCCCCCTCTGTCTTTCTTTATTCCTCCCGCCTCTTCCTCTCTCCCAAACCTTGAGAATCGCGCAACGGCTAATCCCAGCTGGTCCACCCAACAATGGAACCTCCACCTTCCCTGAGCTTGGCCCTACTGGCTGAGGGTGAGGAAGAAGAGCAGCATCCCCCCCTTTCGTTGAGTGGTCTCCCGCATCCGGCTGCTTCTGGAACCTACCCCGGAACGAACCACTCCAACCACATGGGGGGCGCCAGCCTAGATCGGATCAATGGCACACCATCCCCGACCACCCCTAGCGCTCCCCCGGCAGGCCTTGCTAAGCTCCCCCTGGCTTCCGCCCAACAGCTTCCCCCAGCCGTCCCCAACGCCCTGCACCCCGCCAGCACGCCCCTGTCCTCCTGCCTGGGCAGCCAGCACAGCCTGAGTGGGGAGAACTCACCCGTTTATAACGCTCTCTTCTACTCTTCGCACTCGCCCTCCACCGAGAGAGAGAGAGAGAGGGAACGGGCATGCAAGCACCGGCAGGCCAGCCCTCTGGTGCACCGGCGGGACAGCAACCCCTTCACCGAAATCGCCATGAGCTCCTGCAAGTACAGTGGAGGGGTGATGAAGCCCCTGAGCCGACTGAGCGCGTCCAGGAGGAACCTCATCGAGTCGGACAGTGGGAGCGACACCAAAGAGGGAGGGGCCCCGGGGCGGGACCGAGAGAAGGAGGGAGGGGCAGCACCACCGCAGCAGGGCCAGACCCAGAATCCCCCCGAGATCGTCATCTCCTCCAAAGAGGACTCGTCTTACAGTTACGACTTGGACACCACCTCCAACCAGATGTCCATCTACCATCAGAACCACAACCTGTCGGAGAGCCGGGGGGCGGTGGGAGGCTCTGCAGGGGCGGGCAGCACCGCTAACAGCCGGGGGGGTGGGAGCAGTACCGGGGGCACCAGCACTTCCAAGGCCCCGAAAAGGAAGAACCAGAACATCGGGTACAAGCTGGGCCACCGGAGAGCGCTGTTTGAGAAAAGGAAGAGGCTGAGCGACTACGCGCTCATCTTCGGGATGTTCGGCATCGTGGTCATGGTCATCGAGACCGAACTCTCTTGGGGCGTGTACAGCAAGGTGAGAGAGGGAAGGGGGGCAGACGTAATTGGCTGATGGTGGCTCAGGAATATATGGGGGAACAAATTTTGGGCATTTTAGTTTGTAACTTCACTCAAAGTGGGTTACTGCGTGAGATGTTCCGGCCTTGTGATTGTTGACAGAACTGTGGCTTTTGGTAAAGGTTTGTGTCATCGAAGGGCTGTTTTATGAGAGCAACGGGAGCTGTTTGTCAATGTAACCTGGATTGTTCCAGGGACCTCTGTGTGCAGTCATTACAAACCACAGGAGAAATTTATGGGGCCGTACTGAATCTGAATGGGGTGCTCATGACTATTACATTAACTGTACTGATGTGCAGTGAGAGGTATTGATGAAGGGCGTTTTGTGACTCTGGGCAAGGAGAAATATGTGGAACACTGGCATGTGTTCGGAGCTTCGTAGCCCTGGTTGTCTTGGGTTCCTGGGCCTTTTGTGACTTATGAAGGAGCTGAGAGTATGAAAAGAGGACTTTTAGTTGCATGTTTTGTCAGTTAGGTGATGTGTGGCAGTTAGGTGATGTGTAGCAGTTTGGTGATGTGTGGCAGTTTTGTGATGTGTGGCAGTTTGGTGATGTGGCAGTTAGGTGATGTGTAGCAGTTTGGTGATGTGTGGCAGTTTGGTGATGTGTGGCAGTTAGGTGATGTGTAGCAGTTTGGTGATGTGTGGCAGTTTGGTGATGTGTGGCAGTTAGGTGGTGTGAGGCAGTTAGGTGATGTGTAGCATTTTGGTGATGTGTGGCAGTTTGGTGATGTGGCAGTTAGGTGATGTGTAGCGGTTAGGTGATGTGTGGCAGTTTGGTTTTGTGTGGCAGTTTGGTGATGTGTGGCAGTTTGGTGTTGTGTGGCAGTTCGGTGATGTGTGGCAGTTTGGTGATGTGTAGCAGTTTGGTGATGTGGCAGTTAGGTGATGTGGCAGTTTGGTGATGTGTGGCCTGACTGTTTTCAGGCATCTACTGTATGTCCTCAGTGCGCTGGGGGGAAGAGATGTCTGACATTTGTGAATGAATTTCCAGATGGAGGGAGTTATCTGTTTGCTCTTTTTTTTCTTTCTTGTTTCTGGATATATTCCTTTCACATTTTTCTCCTTCTCTCCTCATCTCTCCCTCTGAAACATTTTCATACTTTCCCTTTCTTTTATCTTTTATTAGGGGTCCAAGCAGCAAAGCTGGTGGAACCCTATTGTATCTGTTAGGATTATTATTATTATTAGGGGTCCAAGCAGCGAAGCTGGTGGAACCCTATTGTATCTGTTAGGATTATTATTATTATTAGGGGTCCAAGCAGCGAAGCTGGTGGAACCCTATTGTATCTGTTAGGATTATTATTATTATTATTATTATTACGCAGATGTTACGCAGGCCACGTAATTAGATTTTGTTACTGACCGTTATAGTTCAAAAGACAACACCTTCATTCATATTTCCAAACCTACTAAATACTGCACCAATGACCACACAAATGCTCAGCTAGATGTAACTTGTTGCAACGAAGACATTCACCTGACAAAGGCGCTTTTATTTGCATATTTAACATTGCCTGTCGGTTTTGTGAATCAACTGTTATAACCTGTTAGTCAGAGCCGTATGCCAGTGACCTCATGTCAGCAGTCAACCAATCATCATCTTTACGGCGTATACGGGCACTGGTTACTAACTACGTGCTTTTAATTTCTTGAGGTGTGCGTCTTCAACGCGGCTGCGGTCTGCGACCGCACATGGCGCACATTGCTCACAACCCCTACACAGACCCATTTTTATGTGTACTATGCGGAAGTATAAAACAACCTTTAGTGTTACGACATAGTAAAGGCTGCCGGTTCGATCCCCGCCCTGGGCGTGTCGAAGTGTCCTTGAACCCCTAACTGCTCTGGTGAATGAGAGGCATCAATTGTAAAGCGCTTTGGATAAAAGCACTATATAAATGCAGTCCATCTACCATTTAAAGGCCTTTACGCCTAGCGGCTAGGAGACAGCCATGGCGATGCAGTAGATATATTGGGTGAAGGTATATGATCATGAGGACAAAACCATTTAAAAATTGCTCCATAGGGGGCGCAATTGTGCCAATGCTTGGACCCCTCCCAATGCTGCTTGCGGCTTTAATTCCTTTTTTTATCTCTTTCAAAATCTCCTTTTCTCTCAGGCACATTTTACAATGTGAGCATGCATTCTCTCCCCCTTTCTCTCTTTCTCTCTCGATTCATTTTTTCAATTTAAGTTGCTTTATTGGCATGAAATACAAATGTAATTGTTGCCAGGGCATACATATATAATATGTAAAATAATAATAATAATAAAATAATAATGATAAATGTAGCAATATATAACAATAACAGCATTGACACACGCGCACACACTGTCATTCCCTCTCTCTCCTCTTGACTGTGATTTCAGTGGGCGGCAAACTGGGGGAGTGTTATTGGAAAAAAAGAGAGTGACTGAAAAGAAATGAAAGAAAGGGAATTGAAGGGTAATAAAAGAACATCCTTTATTTAGGTTCTTATACCACAGTAAGTCAAACCGTTTCATGAATTTTAATACCATTGTGTACCATAATAAGACGGGGTAAAGCCATCTATAATGATGAAACCATTGTGCTTTGTAGTGCACAGTGTCCATTATGTGTAACACTTTAAAAATAATATACTTGGCAGTGTAATTTCCATAATGGCCAAGAGTGTTTCTATTTCATATTGATTGGTGACTCCAGTTTCTATTTGGGGGCCTACATCAATCAAAACTCCACAAAAGAGGCAAAAAGGGCAAAAGCCCTTCAAACTCTGAGCTAAAACCCATTTCATTAAGATCCGTGTGAAGAATGATATGCTTGCATGCTCATTTACACATGCACAAGGCACACTCAGTTTAGCTTTTTCTTCAAAATAACAGTTTAGTCGTGTATTCTGGCAGCTGTTTTTGAAAGCATAAGACAGTCTGTCTCGCCTCATAAAATCTTCGCTTCATTCTCTCTCTCTCCCCTTACATCCCAGTGTTTATTTCTGCTAAAATGTATAAAATATACTTGTCTGCTTATTTGAATGTGTGGCGTTCACTCAGTGGCCACTTTATTGGGTACACCTGCTTGTTAAATGCAAATAGCCGGCCCCTCTAAACAACGAATTATGTGGCTGCAACTCCATACATACAACATGCAGATATGGTGAAGAAGTTTAGCTGTTGTTCAACCGAACATTAGAAATGTAAGTGTAAGCCTCCTCATCTAAGCAACTTAGACTGTGGTATGATTATTGGTGCCAGATGTAGTGGTTCCAGCACCTCAGAAAAATCTGTCCTCTTGGGATTTTCACACACTACGGTCTCTAGAGTTTTTACACAGAACAGTGCGGTAAAGCAAAAAAAAAAAAGATTTGGCAGCTCTGGGAGAAAATGCCTTGTTAATGAGAGAGGTCAGAGGACAATGGGAAAACTTGTTCAAGCTAACGGGAAGGTCACGATGCTCAAATAACAGCTGTTTGCAACATTAGTGTGCCGCAGGGCATCTCTGAATGCACAACACGTCGACCCTTGAATGCCGTGGGTTCTCCTCCTTTGAGCGAAGAACAGGTGGGCATGTGATCGCCAAAACTGGATAAGTGAAGATTGGAGAAACATCGCCTGGTCTGTTTCTCGAGCTCTGTTGTGACATGCAGACGATAGGGTCAGAATTTGGTGTAAACAGCATGAATCCATGGTTCCATCCCGCCTTGTGTCAGCGGTGCAGACTGGTGGCGGTGGTGGTGGTGCAGTGGTCTTAGGGAATGTTCTCTTGGCAGACATTACATCCCTTAATACCAACTGCGCATCGTTTCGGTGCCTTCGCCTACCTAAGCAGTTCTGCTGACCGTCATCCCTGTATGGCCACGGACTACCACAGAGCACGCGCAATTTCGAGTTAGCTCCGCAAACAGGACCGTGACTTTAGTTTGGTCCAGCGGCCTGCATAGTCTCCAGACCTCATTCCAGTTCAGCACCTTTGGGATCAGGTGGAAAGGGAGGTTCACAGCGTGAATGTGTGGATAGCAATCTGCAGGAACTGTGTGATGCCATCAATCCCTAAGGTATCTCCCAGCACCTTGTTGACTCCATGCTGTGAAGAATTAAGGCTGTTATCTCCCTATTGGAAGATCTGTATAGGAATTACAGCCTTTTTTTATATATAGTCCCCCTCCCCCATTTTAGGGGAACATAAGTAATTAGACAGATTAACATTATCTTAAATAAAGTTGCCATATTTAGTAATTGGTTGTAAATACTTTGTATTCAATGACTACCTCAAGACTGTGACCTATAGACATGACCTAATGCTCACTCTTTTCCCTGGTCATGCTTGACCAGGCCGACAGTCATCTTCATTTCCTGTTTGTTTCAGGAGATTTTTGCCTTGCCTTGTTTTCAGAAAGTGCAATGCATGTTCAGCTGGATTTTTATTGGGTGATTGACTTCACCAGTCAACAGTATTCAGCTATTTTGCCCTGAAAAACTCCTTGGTTGCTTAAGCAGTATGTTTGGGATCGTTGTCCTGCTGCAAGGTGAATCACTGTCCAATGAGCTTTGAGGCATTTGGTTGGATTTGAGCAGATAAGATGGTTCTGTACATTTCAGAATTCATCCTGCTGCTGCCATCCTCAGTCGCATCTTCAGTAGAGAGAAGTGAGCCAGTTCCAGTAGCAGCCATACGTGCTCAAGCCATAACGCTAGCTCCACCATTTTTCACGAGCAGTGCTTTTCTCCTTACTTTTTCTTTCCATCACTTTGGTACAGGTTAATACTTGCCTGATCTGTCCATAAGATTTTTTTCCCCCTGGACTTTCCAGTTATTTAAATGTACCTTTTAGCAAACTCTATTCTGGCCATTGTGTTCCTGAGGCATACCAGTGGTTTGCATCTTGTAGTGAACCCCCTGAGGTTATGCTGGTGCGGTCTTTTCTTTATGGTAGTCTTTGGCACATCTATGCCTACATCCTGGAGAGTGTTCTTGATCTGTTTGACAGTAGAAAAGGGGTTTTTCTTCACGATTGGAAGTATTTTTCTGTCATCAACTTCATGGACATGATGAAGACCCTGCCTGTTAACATAAATACCCCTTTCCCTGTACATTTTTCCACCCTGAGAATATCTGCGCTTTAGCACCTGAAGGACTAATGTGTCAGAAGTCACTGTGAAATCAATAGATAGTTTTCACACTTTGTGTGGGAAAGGATTTCTAGCGCTGAGTCAGCCATGTTGGAAGGGGGTGGTTTGAGTGTGTCTAACATATGGGAATGTGCAGCTGTCCCGCCTCTCACCTGTCGCTTGGCCACAGCGACCCCCCCCCCCCACCAGCGGGAAGTGTTAGGCCGACAGATGCTCCTTCTGCATCGGAGCTCATGTTGATAGCGACATTAACTCTGACACAATGGGCACACAGAAAATCGTTGCCTTCCTCGGTACTCACCCGAATAACCTGATACACTGGTAGCATTTTCCAGTGTAAAGCTGCTTGAGTCTACCCACGAGGCTAATGGCTATCATTGCTGCTTCTGTGGTTGTGACTGCACCCGTGCAAAGCCACATAAGATGGGTTGTGAGTCTGTGCCGTACCCTGTTCTGATGTTCGAAATGTTTTTTTTGTTTTTTTTTCGGAGCCAGAAAATGTAAGCTGAGTGGAAGTAGAGATTGTCGATTGTTTCGTTTCGATAAATCATTAAATCGTCTGTAATTGCAATGGGGCTCTCTTAGCACCTGTTCACTGTGCTTTTCTTTCAAACCAAGTTTTTGCAAATGCATGTCTGCGTGTGTGTGTGTGTGTGAGCCTATATGTGTGTGTGTGTGTGTGTGTGTCTGTGAGTGTGCATGTCTATCCGGTGTTATGTATACAGTAAGCAGGTTATATGTGGCTGTGTAATTTCACGCATGGATGCGCGCGCGTGTTTGTGTACCGGTGCGCGTGAGCCGGCGCGTCGACCCGCGCCTCCCGCCGCACGCGACCGCGTGATTGGCTAGGTTCGGGGCGTAATGGCGTGTGTCAGGGTGAAATTGAGTGTGCGCGAATGCGAGCGAGGTGACACAGCGCCTGTGTCTGGTGCCCGTTTCCCTGGAGACTGATTGTGCTAAACTCTTTGCTGAGAACGGGAGGACACCCCCCCGGGGGCCCGCTGAGCAAACTAAACGGATTTGGAAAATAACCGTCGTAAAATGAGCGATTGCAGGAGACCTGCGCCCGTGTGTGCGCACGTTTGGCCCTCTGTGTCTCCGTGTCAGTGAGCCCGTGAAACCCATTTGGAAGAGCACATGACCGTTAAAGGGTAACATGCGAAATTAAATTCAGATGTACTAGGCCAGGGCAGCGCTGCGTGCGGTGGTAGGAAGCAGACTTTAAGCCAGCTCCTCCTGGTGGTAATGCTACTCTGCCCGTCTCTTGGATGAAAGATGCTGCGTGTTGAACTTGAGCTTTAAAAAAAAAAAAAAAGAAAAGAAAACCTAATTTGTTCTGCTTGGTGTCAGTCCATTTCCTAATCAATGTCTGTTAATCCACTGAAGATAAAATAACAGGCAGGAAGCAGCCGTTATCAGCTGGGGGTAGGTGGTGGGGGGGGGGGGGGTATGGTGGGGCGGGGGGGCTGTTTATGAAGCATGAGCAAAGCTACTGATAGAAACCTGAAATGACTTAAGAGGCACCAAGGGTGATTCTAAGAGCAAATGAAGCACAGGGGATTCTGGGAAATAGTGAGAGTCTATAAATCTTCCTTAGCTTGCCTGTGTACAGGGCACATCTAACTGAACACTCTCCTGGGATTTATCTTGAAAATGCTAATTGACTATTAAAAAAAAACATTTCTTTTTCTGGACTGCTTGAAATGAATTTTGAGCTCTGCTTGGGTACACACTCTGAATGACAACTGTATGATAAACAAGTGATGTTCTGTAAGAATCGCTGTAGCTAACCTTTAAGCTGCAAAGCCCTTTCAAGCTAGGCGAGAGCTGGGATTACTGCATGAGAGGCAACCCCGCTAATGGTTAGGATTTACTGAATTTTTGGAGGGTGCACGGGAGGCTACTGTGGGGACCCCGAGGTCTGCAGCTGAATTCGGCCTCCGATCGCAGCCTCAGGGCACGGACTGTGATTTATGGCAGGACTCAGCAGCAGTGAGCCGTGGGGCAGGGCATCAGAGAAACAAGTCGTTCTTGCGCCAGTGATAAGTATGAAGTTTAGGTGGAGTGGTTAATAGGTGGTGTTACTCCCACCCCCCCCCCCCCGCCCGCCCCACCCCCGCATCGCCAGCTGTGTGACCTCAGCCAACCTCATGTCTCTCTGATTCCTGCTGTCTCTGACAGTCTGCGAGTCTCCTGGATTATGCACGTCCCTATCGATGCGTGCGGCTGTCGTCACCCAGCCGTCTTTGGTTCCTGGCCCGCTTGTGCGCGGGGTCTGGGGAACTGGGCCGGCCTGACGGGGGCGGTGGTGGGCGGCTGTAGGCGGAGTGTGGATGCGTAACCGTATGTGTGCGAGACGGATGCACACCGTAGGTCCCGCCAGGTGGAACGGGCAGCTGGAAACGAAGATTAGCGCTAAATCAGCTAAATGGGCTGCAGCGGCGGGCGGGCGGGCGGGCGGGCGGGCGGGCGCGGTGTGAGGGGATTGTGGGGGAAAATGCGCCCAAATAAGAGCGAGCGTCCGGGGAATTGGGGACAGACGCCGCCAGGCTTTGCGGCCGGGCGAGCTGAGAGCGCCATACTGCGCTCGCTAAGCGGCATCAGGACTGAACACGTGAACGAAGGAACGATAAGCGTGGAGCGCGTGCTCAGAACGCTGGGGAACAGACTGGAGGGAGTGGAGGATTCTGGTCCACGGCACGTGTGCGAATGTGGGTGGGGGGTGGGAGGGGGTGGCAGCGGAGGGGGTGGGCCGGGTATTTGGACTGCCAATAAACGCGTATGGGAAGTGGTTTAGTAAAGTAATGAGGGCATGAATATGGAAAAGGACAGGGAATAATTGACTTAATGAGGGGAGAAAGGAGTGCGGATGGAAATGAGGATCTCTTGCGAGTGTGGCTGCGTGAGAGCGATGATTTGGTCAGGGCCCGGGGAGCTGGAGGGAGAACAGGAGTGGGGATGTTAAAACGCACGGGAGATGGCCCTCTTTGCCCTTTCTGACTGTGTGTGTGTGTGTGTGTGCGCGTGTGTGTGTGCGCGCGTGTGTGTGTGCGTGTGTGTGTGTGCGCGTATGTGTGTGTGTGTGTGTGCGTATGTGTGTGTGTGTGTGTGTGTGTGTGTGCGTGCGTGCGCGTATGTGTGTGTGTGTGTGTGTGTGTGTGTGTGTGCGTGCGCGTATGTGTGTGTGTGTGTGTGTGTGTGTGTGTGCGTGCGCGTATGTGTGTGTGTGCGTGTGTGTGTGTGCGTGCGTGCGCGTATGTGTGTGTGTGGGTGTGTGTGTGTGTGCGTGCATGCGCGTATGTGTGTGTGTGTTTGTGTGTGTGTGTGTGCACACGCGTATGTGTGTGTGTGCGTGCGCGTATGTGTGTGTGTGCGTGTGTGTGTGTGCGTGCGCGCGCGTGTGTGTGTGTGTGCATGCATGCGCGTATGTGTGTGTGTGTGTGTGTGTGTGTGCACACGCGTATGTGTGTGTGTGCGTGTGTGTGCGTGTGTGTGTGTGTGTGTGTGCGTGCGCGTATGCGTGGGTGTGTGTGTGTGTGCGTGCGTGCGCGTATGTGTGTGTGCGCGTATGTGTGTGTGTGCGTGCGTGCGTGTGTGCGTGCGCGTGTGTGTGCGTGCGCGTATGTGTGTGTGTGCGTGTGTGTGTGCGTGTGTGTGCGCGTATGTGTGTGCGTGCGTGCGTGTGTGTGTGCGCGCGCGTATGTGTGCGTGGGTGTGTGTGTTCCTCTGCAGAGCTCCATGTACTCGCTGGCTCTGAAGTGTCTTATCAGCCTGTCCACAGTCATCCTGCTGGGGCTCATCATCGCCTACCACGCCCGCGAGGTGCAGGTGAGTCAGCCCCGCTCCGGACACTCATAGCCTGGGCAGTCTCAGGTTTCATCCCCTGCTGTGATCCTTCTGCGCCACCCTGGAGAAAGACAGCAGGCCCACACCGCTTCCGGAAACATCTGTCAGAATACATTATTTCAGCATGAATATAATTACTGATGCATAAAAACCGATAAATATGAACATTTGCACATAATTATGTGTCGTTATGTACACCAGGGCTGAAAGTTATACAGTAAATACACACACACTCATGCACACACACACACACACACACTCACGCACTGCAATATAAATACCTTCTGATTTTTAAGGTCACTCATATAAACTGAAATGGCTGTCTCTAAAATCACACACACGGACACACAGACTGTCTGACAAACACATGCAAACGCATACACACACACACACACTTTTGCGTACACATGCAGAGAACACACACACACACACACACACACAGTAATGAACACTTTTCACAAAGGCGCATATGGTACCCATGGGAGCCTGGATTTACTGAACACAGGGAAAGATGGGGGGACAGAGAGGGAGGGATAAAAATGGAAAAGGTCTTCTAATAATCTCCCATAGAAAGTGCCTTTTTATTAAATGAATTTTGGGGAGGATTTAGTTACAATTACCTTTTTAACTGGGATCCCTGTAACCACGATATTTATTTTTGGTTGCATCTGACCCCTTGAGTGTTTCCTACATTGTGTCTCGTGTGCGCGTCCGTGCGTGTTTCAGTTATGTGTAATTGTGCTGCATGAAATGAAGGGGAGATAACAATTTAAAGATTATTGCACACCCAGGCTTGGCTATGTATCATATTGGATATTACAAGTGTTATGTTCCCTCTGGCTCTCTGTCTCTCTCACCTCCCTTTACCTCGCCCTGGCCCATGCTGCTTCTCTCCCTTTATCTGATTATATTCCTTTGCCTCTCTGGCTTATGCTACCCTGTGAGCTTCCCATACAGCTCTCTCTCTCTCTCTCTCTCTCTCTCTCCCTCTCCCTCTCCCTCCCTCCCCCCATACCCCCCTCTTTCAATCTCTCTCGCTCTCTGTCTCTCTATGTCTCTATCTCTCTCTCTCTCTCTCTCTCTCTCCCTCCCCATACCACCCTCTCTCTCTCAATCTCTCTCACTCTCTCTCTCTCCCCCCCCCCTTTCTCTCTCTGTTTACCTCTGCTCACCTCTCTCTGTTTTGGGCAGAAGTGTCCGGCTGTTTCAGTCTGTGCTCTTTGTGTGTCCTCCTCTGTCCACCCAGCCTCACGTTGCCTCCCTGAGTGTGTATCGCTATCCAAAGCCAATACGCTGGCAAATAAATCGATGGGATTCAGCGGAGTCAAATCTTTAGCATGGAACGGGAAAGCAATTCACACGTCCTGTTAAAATGTTCAGGGCCTAGAAACACGTGTCAGATTCTTTCCAGGTCGTGAGAACATTTTGACATTATATATATATATATATATTTTTTTTTTTTTCTTACAGTTAAATGCTTGTGGTTGTTTCCTTTGTGATCCGATTCAGATGCCATGGAATATCTCAGAGGGCCTTTAGCACCATTATCTTTATACATACATATGCTTTACAAATATATCTGTTAAGGGTCTTTGTGACAGCTCGCTGTAAAAAGCTCTATGCAAATTAAATGGAATTGAACTGAATACAGTGAGTGCCATAACGTTTGGGACAAAGATATATTTTTTATTAATTTGTCTCTCTACTCCACAATAATTCAGATCTGGTTAAAGTGCACATTCTCAACTTTTATTGAAGGGCATTGTGTTCAATTGTGTTTTATTTAAGGGCAAATGTGTTTTCAGTTGCTTCCTTAGTGCAGGTATAAGAGAGCTTTCAGTGTCTAGTTTTGATTCTAGGCTTTTGATTGCCTGCTGTACACACAGTCTGTTATTGGTGTTTGGCAACATGAGGACCTGAGTTGTACCAATGAAAGTCAAGGAAGCTATGATGAGGCTGAGAAATAGGAAAATAGCATATAGGCCAAACCTTAGGCTAACCAGAATCTACTGTTTCAAACATTATTCAGAAGAAAGAGACCACTGGTGAGCTCAGAAATCACAAAGAGCAATTGAACGCACCTGACTTATCAGAAACTATAAAAATTGCTGTAATTTCTACATGATGATACCAAAACGATATCCTATAAATTTACCCTTAAATAAAAGCTGAGAATATGCACTTTCACCACATGCAAATTGTTTGATTACAAATTAACAAGACCAGGTCAAAACCTAGTATATGGCTGGACCGAACCGGCCGACCAATGGCGTAACTTCATCAGTCAGTCACTCAGTCACAGACATTCGCGTTTATAGGGCTGGCCCCGCTGTTGCGGTCCGGCCAAAAATCGTGGAATACAGAGCCAAGTCAATAAAAATATGTCTTTATCCCAAACATTATGCCGCTCACTGTATAATATTGCTAGCTCTAACCACAGAGAAGGATGGGGTGCCTCCCAGACTCGGGTATGTGCAGTGTAGCCAGATGGGAAATGGAGTCTTGTACGGTATGTTGTTCAGGTTTGTCCTGCAGGGCAAAGGAAGAGAGTTTTGGCTGCCCTGTGCAAACCTCTTTGAATACGACAAAATGGGGGGGGGGGGAGGAATTAGATAGCTTTTTTAAATTTCTTTTTTCGCTTTTACATTTTTAAGAGGGATTAATAAAGTGGATTACTGAGGCTATTTCATGCTAAGCTGTCGGCGGAACAAGGGGGGCACCGGTGGAAATGAGTTAAGAGATGCGCCCGTACCGCAAAGTGTTTTCTTCGTACGTGGAGTTGTTAATGCATTTGAATAGTTTACCAGGGCTCGCGGTGGAAACGGACGCCATTTAGGCTCGACGCAGTGCTGGACGCTCTCCAGACGGCAGAGAAAATAATGAGCCTGGATGGGCTAAATGGCCCGCACCCGTCATCAGACAGACACATTATGTTCTTATGATGAATACACAATCGATGGCTGGGAATGGCTTAATGGATCGGTCATAAACAGTTCATTTCCCTGGTATGAGCTTCTGTGGTGTCGGGCAGACCCGTCCTAGGATAGGCGTACGAGGTCTTTCGCCGCCGTCTCCCCGAGCTACAGGAGAGCCGCTGCCCCACTTAGCCGCGCTCTCAGGTGAAGGGGGTGTTCCCGCAGAACGCCTGATGCTTTTCGAAGGCAGCGTCGTTTACACAACGCAGCAGGCTATGCCCGGGCTCTCCTCCGGACCCGGCCCCTGGTCTGTCTCCACGGTGTTCGGTAATGGACGTGCGTTTTGAAACTGCGGCATTATGGTCTGTGCCAAACGTTCTCACGGCCCATAAAGCTGCCTCCCGCTTAACACGCTGCCCTCGCGGGCCTGACCGACAGCGCCGCGCTCTGTCGTTGTTCCGTAGCACGGAGCCAAAGTGGCCGGCGTCTGCCCGAGGGCTGGTCTCTATTCTCGAAAGCCGCTCTGGCCTCGTCTAGTTCGGCCTGGGTCGAGGTGCCACACGGGTTTCCCCTGTACCACGGCCGGAGTCACATCCGTGTAGCGGAAATGCGACTGCCCCAGCGTTTGGGCGGGGCGGGGGTGCGGCTACGCTGGACCTCCTCAGCCGGAGCAGGCAGGCACGGCGGGCAGACCTGGTGTGCGATCGTGCCAGACCCAAACCTTTGCACTGGCGCGTTTGCAGGCACCTGTGAAAGATTCTGTCCTCTCTTTTCAGTTTTCTCGCTTTCCTTTCCCTTCTCTCAGTCCCTCCTGACCTGTCCCTTTTTCCTTCTCTCTCACTCCCTCTTCACCAATCACTTTCTGCCTCTCCTGTGACTCGCCTCCCTCTCCGCCTCCCCCCCCCCCCACTTCCTTCCCCTCCGTGCACACAGTGATGGAGTGAGTTAGACAGCTCAAGCGTGTACGAGCAGAAGCATTCAGTCACTCCAATTGACAGATTACCTTCCCTAATGGAATTTAATTATTTAACGGGGTGCTGGTGGCCATTTAACAAGAAAAAGAAAGACCGAGAAGTAAAAGGCTGAGAGTGGAGGAGAGGGAGAGCGTGGGTGGGAAGAAAAAGACGAGGGGAAGAGAAAGCAAACGAAGAGGGGAAGAAGGAGTGCGAGAAGGTGGGTGGGTGAGCGAGACTGAAGGGGAGTGAGGAGGGAGGGAAGGAGGGAGGGTGTACTGCAAGAATAATGATAGTCATTTCCTGACAGTGGTGTGGATCTGAATCAGATCTGTTTGGATTTTATTAGCTGTCCTTCTCCAGGAGGGAACAGTGCTGGGGTGTCCGCTGGTTGCATTCATTGCTCAGACGTAGAGGCACACTGTCATTGTGATTCCAGGCTAATTGAGAGGAGAGGGTCCAGAGAGCACCAGCCTGTCCATAAACAATAATGAGTTCATAAACCAAGAGCAAAAATACTGGATATGCACATAGCTTATGTGGCTCATGCAGAATGTATGTCTGTTGCACAATCTTACTCTCTCCCTCTGTTCCTTACATTCTATCTCTCCCTCTCGCTCTCCCTCTCCTCTCTCTTGCTCTCCCTCTTCTCTCTCGCCCTCCCTCTCTTTACCTGCTTCCCCTCTCTCTCTCTCTTTCTGTCTGTCTCTCTCTCTCTCTCTCTCTCTCGCTGGGGACCCTAATTAAGCTTGGCTGGTCTTTGATGTTGTTGCCTTGGCAACAGTCACCATGACGAGGCTTGCAGAAACACACACTCACAACACTGACACACAATATTGACACGGCTGCACACACAGACACGGTGTGCACCCATTCACACTCCTGGCCACGTGGCGGCACAGCCCTCCACACATGCCAGTGTGCCCGACACAACGGCGAACCGGTTAGCGTGCACATAGCGCTAACACAAGGCCCCGCTCGCTGAAGCAGTGGCAGCGTGCGCTGACACGCAAGCTAGTCGCTGACAAAATGAACGCACGCTGCCATGGACCAAGTAATGTGAGGCGCTGATGGAACAGCAATTAACACACACACACATCTGGGACTGCTGGGTGGCTCATCCAGTTAAGGTACTGTTGTTCTAGAGCATGGATGGGCCCTTTGCTCCGGGGTCAAATCCTGACCTTGCCGATGGTATGCGGCGCGTGAGGTTTCTTCCGGCTCCTCTCCGTGTGCTAGCCTGACTGGCGAGCTGTGGTGCGCTGAGATTTGGGGGAGAGCGCATGCTTGCCTACGCTGTCTCAGATCAACAACACAGGATGCAGTGATGAGTGCTGGCATAAGATTGAGCTTTTCAAACTGAGGGATGAAGTGCAAAACACACATATACCATACATTCAAAGTGAGTCATCCTGTACAGCGATGGTACTGCAGGGCTGCGCTGTGCCAGTGCCGGAGTTTAGGAAGAAGTTGCACGTAGAATGTTCCCAAGATCAATCTTCTCCATCCTCCATTTCCGCCAGTGTTTCTGGAATGTTCCGTTTTTACTCATTGCAAGTTGTTATAGCCGAGGCCTCAAATGCAGTACTTCTGAAGCATACCCACAACATTAAGAACATTAATAG
>NC_049201.1:69827149-69939649 GCF_013347855.1 Anguilla anguilla
TGTCGGAATATACCATTGCCCTGAGGGGGTAGCAGGTGGCAGGGGACCAGGGGGTGGGGAGTGGGGGGTCACTTATGTTTTTCAAAATAGATTTTTTTCATCTCAGTGTTTTTGTTTCTTCCCAAATAATGTTGTACATTATAGCAGTTTTATGAGCAGGCATTTTGTTTTGAGAGCAGTCCAATCAATACCCTGCCATTTTATTGTCCAAATAACACAACAATTATGTGCAATGAAGTACGCAATAATGCTTTATTATTCTCAGTATGAAGACTTAATTTCCTTTAATAAAAGACATTTAGTGTCTGTATGTTTCTATCTAGTGATGAAAACCAATGTGCTTAATGACCTTTCTCCATAAATTAAGCAATTAAATTTTACAAATGAGGGCAGATTTCACTGAGTGCAAATGTTATCACATTTTAACTTTAGAAATTAAATAGGAACTGCAGTATCATAGTAATACTTATCCTTGATGCTTTTCACAGTTATCTATTTTAACGAGCAGTGTGGTGTTGTTTGGCACTGGCGATGATGCAGCATTGTGTGTTGTCCGTGTCTTTGTAACTTCCTGTTGAGGCTTTGAGTTAATGCATCGTGCTTTCCTTACGTTTCCTTTATCCAGTAGAGCACATTGCGACGGGTCACGGGCATTTTCTACTCATCCGAAGCCTTTTTGAGTGAGGTTCCTGTGATCTTTTTTGAACTCCTGTCCACGGAGTGCACGCACGCGTACGCTCCCAAATACACACACACACACATCAACCACACATTCAATTCATTTCTTTCATAGACTTACTATGCATGTTCAGCAGCAGCCCCTCTGCATTGTGTCTCTCACAACGAGCTCACGTTCCCATCCAATGCAGGCCATGAAGACTCTTTATATCTATACAACACACTCTTTTCTCTCTCTCTCTCTCTCTCTCTCTCGCTCTCCCTCTCCGTCTCTCTGTCTGTCTCTCCCTTTCTCCGGTGTTACTGTACTGTGCTGGTCTGGCTGCAGTCTCTCAGTCTCAGTCTCTCACTATGTGTGCTCTCCCCGTCTCCCAGTGGAGTGTTAATGAAATGTGTTGGATACATACCATGCTAACAACCCTCTCTGTCTTCTGTGTAATGGACTGTCATCCCCTGTTAATCAGTCTGCTGGAAGAGCATAGATTTGATTAACTTTTTCTCTCTCCCTCTTTCTCTCCTCCCCTTCCCTCTCTTCCCCTCTTTCTACTTCACCTCGCCCTTCTCCATTTCCCATATCGATCATTCTTGTTCTTCTCCTCTCTGTCTCCCTCTGTCTCCTCTCTCTCTCTTCCCTCTCTTCCCCTCTTTCTACTTCACCCCCCTTCCCCATATCGATCATTCTTTTTCTTCTCCTCTCTGTCTCCTTCTGTCTCCTCTCTCTCTCTTCCCTCTCTTCCCCTCTTTCTACTTCACCCCCCCTTCCCCATATCGATCATTCTTGTTCTTCTCCTCTCTGTCTCCCTCTGTCTCCTCTCTCTTCTCTCCTCTCTCTCTCTTCCCCTCTTTCTACTTCACCCCCTCCTTCCCCATTTCCCATATCGATCATTCTTTTTCCTCTCTGTCTCCCTCTGTCTCCTCTCTCTCTCTCTTCCCTCTCTTCCCCTCTTTCTACTTCACCCCCTCCTTCCCCATTTCCCATATCGATCATTCTTGTTCTTCTCCTCTCTGTCTCCTCTCTCTCACTCTTCCCTCTCTTCCCCTCTTTCTA
Source organism: Anguilla anguilla (assembly GCF_013347855.1). NCBI lineage: Eukaryota > Metazoa > Chordata > Actinopteri > Anguilliformes > Anguillidae > Anguilla > Anguilla anguilla. Next base: position 69,828,876 of record NC_049201.1, read on the forward strand.
CTTCACCCCCCTTCCCCATATCGATCATTCTTTTTCTTCTCCTCTCTGTCTTCCCTCTCTCTCTTCCCCTCTTTCTACTTCACTCCCCATTTCTCATGTCGATCATTCTTGTTCTTCTCCTCTCTGTCTCCCTCTGTCTCCTCTCTCTTCTCTCCTCTCTCTCTCTTCCCCTCTTTCTACTTCACCCCCTCCTTCCCCATTTCCCATATCGATCATTCTTGTTCTTCTCCTCTCTGTCTCCCCTCTCTTCTCTCCTCTCTCTCTCTTCCCTCTCTTCCCCTCTTTCTACTTCACCCCCTCCTTCCCCATTTCCCATATCGATCATTCTTGTTCTTCTCCTCTCTGTCTCCCTCTGTCTCCTCTCTCTCTCCGCCCCTCTCTTCCCCTCTTTCTACTTCACCCCCCTTCCCCATATCGACCATTCTTGTTCTTCTCCTCTCTGTCTCCCTCTGTCTCCTCTCTCTTCTGTCCTCTCTCTCTCCGCCCCTCTGTCCCTCCAAGGGGGCCGGCTGCACGGCGTTGGTGGTGGCCGTGGTGGCGCGGAAGCTGGAGCTGACCAAGGCGGAGAAGCACGTCCACAACTTCATGATGGACACCCAGCTCACAAAGAGGGTAAGGTTGACCCAATATTGACACCTGCACACAAGCTGGGCCTCATAAAACGTCTGCCCTGTCACGCTCCTTTGGGACAGCATACGCCCCTGCAGGCACGTAGCATTATCGCTACTATATTTTATGTCCCATTGAGAGGGTGCTGTGGTATGTGGCAGGTGGGAAGACCATCGTGCGGTTTCCCCTTGAGAGACCCAGAACAGGCCTGTGTCCGGAGACCCCTCCGCGCGTTCCGCCATCCGGCAGCGGAGTCAGCGTCGCTTGTGTTCGCTCGGCCCCTTTCAATTTTTCATGTTGCTGAAAGACCAGTGTTTTTAAAAATATCACACGCCATCAAATATGTAGGAACCGCTATGACTGTGCGGCTACTGGCGGGAGGACAGACTGATCGCTAATTGCAGCACAGATTAATTATCGATTACGGGCTCGGCTTGCCTAGTGATCCTCACAGAAAATGGCGGAGATCCCCCATGAGCACGTCCCTGGAGTTTAAATGTTCGATAAGAAGCTGTGAATGTTTTTGCATTTTGACCAGATGGAATAGTCCAACCGCTGCTTCGACCCATAAAACGCAACAGCAGGCTGATTATCAACATCGTTTGATATTTTTGTGCATTTAACTATTTGATTACTCCTGAGTTGCACGCTGCACGTTGTTGCTGAGGGTAATGCGACACATAAACCCCTATTCACAATTTCTCTGTGTGTAATTAGAGTTTTTTTTAAACTTTAGCAGTGTTGGCTACGCTACAAATTTTTGTGCAAAAACATAGGAAACCTGGTATGATTTCAGGGGGTCATGTTTCAGTGATTTCCATTGGTCACATAGTCTTACATCCTTCACTCATGAATTGGAAAGGCTATTACTTTGTGTACACATTGTTTTGGAAATTCCATTATTACAAACTGTTAGAGTTTTTAGTGAGTAAACTGAAGCATGTCTCCTCTGTCACATGTTACGTTTGTGGTGCTCAAGGGTGTGCTGTGTCCTTTGCTCTGTGGCCCTTGGCAGAATTTTTTAAATGACATAGAGTATACATAGACTGCCCTTGTCCGTGCCTTAAAATAGCATAGGCCCTTTTTCCCCCCTGTACCTGACACGAGCAGAAGCCATTCATCCTGAACATATTGAACTACCCCTACAGTATCGACAGTACCCAGTGGAACCTTTCTCTAAAAAAGAAAACTTGTAGCAATTGAGCCAACACATCAAAGTGCAGTTGTATCAGGCACCATATGTGAGTTTGGGTTAACAGTGTCCCCCAGCTCGTTTTTGCTGGCTTTTTCTCGACAGTCCCAGAGTGGCAGTTTGTTTGTTATTTGTTGAAGTGCAGGGGATGCAGTGCTTGGATAGAAATAGACATTTTGAAAATCCAGTGTCTTTTTAGCACACTTGCAAATATGGGGAATTCAAGATGCTTAGACCGTAAGTAATCCCATTTAACAGTCCAAAATGAGGTGTTAATTAACAAAGATGCACCTGAGGAAAGGGAGCTTTTTTTTTTTAAGGAAATGCTTGCTGGCATTAATGCATGCCTGCTTTTATTTGTGGAGGATTACTAAAGTACAATCCAACACTAACTTTTTCTACTACGGTGTTTCGGAAGTGTACTTCTGGCCGAATTAATGGCTCTAGTGTACCCACAGTGGGGTGCAGCTACAAAGACAACGTTGTACTTCTACATGAAGAGTAGCCCGGCTGGGTGTTATATATGTTTCCAATACCTCAGGCTGCGAAGGAATTACTGCTGCCATCAGGAGTGGCGCTGAAAGAAAAACTGAAGCGGTTTGATCTGTAGCTGGAAAATAAAAAAAGCAGGATGGCTTAGACATAAAAGAAACACGTGCGGTACGGGAGGAGGGACGGGAGTCCCAGGCCGGCAGCTCCTGGGTGAGATTATCAGAGGCGTTATTTGGGGAGATGTGAGCGTCTGGCTCTTTACCCGACAGTGACAGTGATCGCTCCGTCTCGTTGCATGTGTTTCGGCTGTGCTTCGCTGTCCTTCCTGCTTCCCCCTACAAATTTCAGGTTGAGTTAAGCGATTTCTTCTCACCGGAGAGAAGCCAACTGTAAATGTCACAATACAAAATATTTTGCCTCCCCCCCCCTTAATGCATGCCCTTAGAAATTTACTGCAGTGTCTGCATCTTTTCAAAATTTTGCAGGTGCTTTTGATTAAGTGTAGAGCCAGCGTTGCACACATAAAACATGTCTTCATTTCTTTTTCATGACATACAGTGCAGGAATTAAGGAGAAAATATTTGCAATTATTCTGGTTTTGACATTAGCCGCCTTGCCGTATGGATTCTGCTCAGACTGTCAAAATATTAAATTCCACACACTGTTGATTTTATACCACAAGATAATGTGTATGTGCAATGGCAGGAGCAGTCATAAATATAAAATATCGGGAACATTCACATTCATATTGATGAATCTGAAAGTTTCTGTGAAAATGTGCATGCATGCATTTTATGATCTAATTTCATGGGTACAGTCATTCTATAAATCAGGCCTGGCTGCCAGCAAAGCTTATTTTGCCAATGCAATCAAGATTCCACAATCCTTTAAGAAGTGAAAGACTGAACAGCAGTCCTCAAAGACGGCAAATCTGTCAACACTCATTAAAAAACATTCTTCTCCTGAACCAGAACATGGCTGTAGATGAAGATGTGATTAGAAACGTTCGACAAAGTTCTCAGAAATAGGACCTTAGTTGTCTATCCTGACCGAAGTCAGGAGCATCATCAGAATTATGAAAGACAAGTAATGTGGCGGCTTTCGTGAATGAAATACCTCAGATATTCTCCCAGAAGGCAGAGATCACACCAGATACCAGATCTATGTCATCAACCTCAAATTTCGGAGTGGTTGTAAAATCTCAATAACTACAGGGGCACTCTGGTTCTTACCTTTGGGAGCAGTGCATCTCCACCATGGGGGAAACCATTACTGGCTGTTTGCCTTCCCCCACAAGGAACCATAGTCAGGGGCTTCATGTTTCAAGTCGAGGAAATGACTTGCAATATCTCTCGGTCTCCGGTCTTCATCAGTCTGACCAAAGCATTTGATTCTGCGAACCACAGGCCCATACAGAAAACACCGCCCTTGCAGATTCGCCGTTGTACTGACACTTCACCATAATAACACACTAACAACAGTGATCTGTAGCGGGAACTGAACAGCATTGGAGGTGAGAATGGCAGTTAACTGATGTTCATGTCATTGTGCTGATACTCAGTCTTAATCCATACCGTAATGCATCTTATTGGTGGGGAGTCAGATCTGTGTGCAGAATGGACCATAAACTCAACCTCAACATTCTTGTCCAAAACAACGACTACAATCTATATGAAAACAAAGGGGACCCTTTTCTCTCTGTGGAAGGCAGCGAAGACCCCAAACCCGGAGTCATCTTCTCATAAGCATTTATGAATGATTATATGCAGCTAATTAAGTAGTCACGATTCAAAGAACACGTTTGCCACATACTGTATGTTTGTCCTGGCTGTTGAGCACAAATCTATTTCTCTGTGAAATAGCTGGGCTGAAGAGCTTTGGGTGTTACATTTTTTTGTACCACAAGAGCCCTCTCTGTTCTGGAATGGCATGCCATTCTTGCCATTTCTTAAATGGAGCTCCAAAACTACCGCATGGCTGAATAGACCCTTAAACGAAACATCCTTTCTTATTCAGAGATTTTTATGCAGGTTTAATGGAGAAAGCCTGCATAGCTTGCATCCGTCTCTCTTCAAGGACAGACATACCGCAGCTGCAGAAATTGAACACAACCAGCCTTCATATTCTGGAGAGAAAGAGTCTTTAGGAATCACGACGTGGCCGCCGAAAAGCCGCTACTGAACGGCACTGCTTTGATTCCAGCTCCGCTGCGTGGATCACACACACACACACCACAGATTGGAGAAGGCGTTGAAGCTGTAGTCACCACCAGCGCCGTATCAGGAAGGCCCTACAGATAAGCTGAGAGAACTGGCGCGCAGACATTTGTGTCTCAGCAGTGACGAGCCCCAGCAGCTTTTAGGGCCCAATCATCCACACCCTGCTTCCCTGGACAGGTCACGTGTCCCACATCTCAGACTTCCATGTCCCCACAAAGCCCTTTTTTCTCACTGCTGACGGAGGGCCAGCGAGCCCGAGGACTGAGAATGCGCTTCAAAGACACCCTGAAGGCACACATGAGGAAGTGACAGTCATACTCGCCTGCTGCAACACCAGTTGGAGTGTACTGTAAATTGAGTAAGGCTCTGTAAGGAGGGGGCTCAGCAGTTTGAGACAGCTTAGTGACAGACAAGAGGGAGTAGGAAGCAGGACCAGGAGGCACAAAGATGTTAAGAAATATCTGACACGGCGGTTCTCTACCTGCTGCTCCTGCAAAAAATCTGTCCTTGCTTCTACAAGATATGTGCGTCTCGAACTGGAGCCATCAGCCCCCACACAACCGCGAGAACTTCTTGGAAGACAAAAGTGCTTATTTCCAAACGATCACCTTCTCGTACTGCTGCTGTGATCATTGATCCTCTGGGCACTCGCAGTGCCATGCAAGCTAGCAGATGAATATCTTTCCTGCACGGCGTGTTTTGAAGACATAAAATAGGAATCAATGTGATTATCGTTGTTGGCATTACGCTTTTTGTGAGGAGGAAATGGTGACATAAACATGATCAATATTCTCATTAGCAAACGCGGCTGTTATCGGACCGAGGCTCCTGCTCATCTGTGACCGCTGATGGTTATTGCCGTACGTGATAAGGAGTTTTATGTGTGCTGACAGTGTTGCTCGTTAATTTGATTTTTCCAGATAAAGAACTCCGCGGCCAACGTGCTGAGGGAGACCTGGCTGATCTACAAGCACACCAAACTCGCGAAGAAGATCGACCACTCCAGAGTGCGCAAACACCAGCGCAAGTTCCTGCAGGCCATTCACCAGTGAGGCCCCCAACAGCCCCCCAATATTTACTGTACCCCAACATACCTGTAGAGCTTATAACACACCAGCTGACCTTCAGTGCACCCCAGCACACTTACTGATAGTCTGTGAAACTGACGGACGAGTGAGGTTTAATGAGTCTAATAAGGAGTGGAACAAAAAAATTATCAATCAATTGACACTGAGCCTTTTCCTACAATGTTCGGTAAGGTTGGAGAACAGCGAGAAATTTGCGAGGCTCTTGAATAATTGCTCTATGCAGAACATTTCAGGATCCTTGATATCATTAGGTTTGTACTTATGGATTGCCATCTTCAATTCAGACTATGGGTTTTTGATATGGTTTAAGACTGTAGATTGTGATGGTCATTGTAAAACATTGATTGTGCTTTCACAGAACCTTTTCTGTGTTGATTTTGAGGTATGTTTGAGGTCATTGTCCACCTCAAGTCTCTCCCTCCTGGGCAACCAGGTTTTTGGCGAAAATATCCTGAATCTTAGTGGAATTCATTATACCAGTGACCTTAACTTGAGCCTCTGGACAACAGAAAGCAAAACAGCCCCAAAGCATCAATGATCCAATGATGGTGGGTGTGAGGTGCCATACATGGTGATACATGACCCACAAAGGTTACAATTTGGTCTCATCTCACCAAATCATCCAGTTTTGGTCACTGTTGCTCAGCCTAAGGGCTTTCTTCATGCAACTCTTCCAAAGAGGCTGTTGATATGGAAAATGTCTAGGTGCTCTCAGGAAGGGCTTTCTTTGTGCAACTCTTTCAAAAAGGTTGTTGGTATGGAGGTGGTGTTTTGTGGTTTATTTTGAGACTTGGTGACCTCAAGATGCAACTAAACTCTGCAGTTCTTTAACCTTGGATTCTTATTTGCCTCCCTCACTAGTCTATAACTGTTACAGATGTTTAGATTATTGTCTTAGTGGTGGTTAGTGGCATGATTAACCATTTATGTATTGTATTTTTTAGCCATTACCTGATTTGTGTTGGGCAGGGCTGCCCAACCCTGTTCCTGGAGATTTACCATCCTGTCAGTTTTCACTCGAACCCTTACAAAGCACACCTCGTTAAACAGCTAGTGATCTCCTTGTGATACTATTAGTAGAATCAGGTGTGCCAAATTAGGGCTGAAATGCGAACCTACAGGACAATGGATCTACAGGAACAGGGCTGGGCAGCCCTGGTGTAGGGCAACAGCCATCTGTCTTTGTCCATCAGGACTGATTGTCACTGAACCAAAGTGCATATAGACATTTGATGTCCACTAAAAAACACCTACTCTATGCCAATACTTCTCACTATGTACAACACACAGCTGTGTGTTATTCTTCTTCAGCTGACATAATGAACTGATGAACTGTTGAACTCATGGTGCTGTTGTGTTTGTTTCCAGACTGCGCAGTGTGAAGATGGAGCAGAGGAAGCTGAGTGATCAGGCTAACACCCTGGTGGATCTCTCAAAAGTGAGACACCGCACACCAGATATCTCTCTCTCTCTCTCTCTCTCTCTCTCTCTCTCTCTCTCTCTCTCTCGCACTCGCACTCGCACACACACACACAAACACACACACACGCAGCCTCACTGACACAGGAATATATCCGTACAACACCCACACTCATTACGCAAACAAAAGAGCATTATAAATCGCTTTGACATTGTGACTGTGCTCTGAGACAGGGCCATTTTAGGAACCTTTACATTGAACATGGTGTGAACACAAATACCCTGAAGCATGTAGAACAAAAATACACATGCTAACACATAATAATGCACAATGGCAGGCTAACGCATACCTTTGTACCCCCCCCCTTTAAATAGATCTCAGCATTCCGCTGTTTCCATGCTGACCTGTATGTTCCGGTGCCTTTGAGTTTCCTAGCAACCAGAACAAGTGTTAAAACCGGGATGACAGAGTGAGAGAGAGAGTGAGAGACAGAGAGCAATGAGGGGTGAAGGAGAGTGTGCGCATATAAATATTTACTCTGTGTGTGTCTGTGTGATGTTCTGTCTGTCATTTCACCTATGGATTCTTATTGATTCATTCACCAGAGTTGCATCAGCCTCACTGAAATGAACAGTGCTCTGGATAAGAGCGTCTGCCAAATGCCTGTAATGTAATGTAATGATATATGGGTGATATTCTGTTGTCTTCATATCTGTTCATAAGTGCTTGACTTCAGTGCATTCTTCATGGCTGTGCTGTTCGTTCAACTCCCCTAACCTACTTTTTGTTCTTTCCTCCTTTTCCCTGCTCCTGTCCGTCTGCCTCCTCTCCTCTTCTTCATTATGCCTACTCCTTTGCCCTCTCTTTGTCTACCCCACTTCTTTTTTTTCCTCATCTCCCCTTCCTCCATCTCCCCTGCTCTTCTCTCCCTCCACCCTTTCCTCGCTTCTCTTTGCCCTCCCCTTTTGCCTGCCCCTCCCTCCGTCTCCTTCCTCTGTACCCCCACCCCCCACCCCTCTCCCTTGCACCCGACCCCGCCCCCCTAACCCCGCCCCCCCCCCCACGCAGATGCAGAGCGTGATGTACGAGCTGATGTCGGAGCTGAACGACCGCGGCGAGGACCTGGAGCGGCAGATGCTGAGCCTGGAGCAGCGGGTGGAGCAGCTGACCGCCGGGTTCAGCGCCCTCCCCGCCCACCTGTCGGCCACACTCACCGCCCAGCACACCGCCCTGCTGCACCTGCTCCGCGACCGGGACGGCAAGGGCGGGGCCGAGCGGGCCGCCGGGCCCGAGGCCGAGGGCAGCCCCAACACCAGCTCCTCCAGCTGCTGAGGGGCAGCCCAACACCAGCTCCTCCAGCTGCTGAGGGGCAGCCCCAACACCAGCTCCTCCAGCTGCTGAGGGGCAGGCCCAGGGAGAGGGCGGAGCCAAGGAAACCGGGGGCACAGAGATGGAGGCGGAGATATGTTTTTTGGGGGGGGTGTGGCTTGGACAGGGGTTATAAGGGCTGGGGGTTGGTAGTGTTCGCTAAGAGCAACGCCCTCAGACTTACTGAGCAGCCTACCTACTGATTAAACAGGGAGGAAAGATGAGTAGGGTACTGGGCCTGGGTGGAGGGGGGGGGGGGGGGCAGCAGAGGGGGGTCTGCTCGGTATGAAACACAGATGGGAACGAAAGTGGGACAAAGGATAGAAGCTCAATAACAGTTTGAAAGCGAGGCAGACAAGAAGCGATAAGGAAAATAATTACCTGAATGCTGAATGTTTTAATGAAGACTGGACTATCTCAAGGAAGATGTCTCTGCCTCCCGCCCCCCCCCCCCCCCCCCCCCCCAGATCCCCCACCCCCTTCCCCCGAACCACCACCTCCCATTTGCCCATCAGGAATGAATAACAACGACTTTTTAATCTCACAATGTGTTTTCTATGGTATTGCTACTGCTAAAGAACAGCCCTTTAACAGGAATTTCAGTAAATAGGTTTATACAGCCTAGTGGGTTTTGCACTGGATTCAGAAATACACTAAACAACATGAAACACGTCAGTTCCACATTTGTCTCTCAGACAATAACGCTATTTATTTGCACAACGCAAACCTACACAAAGCCCATGATATCTATTACTGTTCACCGCGTTCCCGGATAACTCCCAAGACAAAATATTACATAATACAAAAACAAACCATTCACATAAAACGTAAGCACACGCCAATAAAGTCTTCAACAGCCATACTGCCGGCTCTCTGTACCTGAAGAACCGATGCACGCTCACTGTTTACTGTACGCGAATGTACAAATCTCGCTCTCTCCGTCTCCCGCACAGACCCACACGCACATGCATTTCCTCTAAATCTTTGCTACCAAAGTGCTCTCTCTCTCTCTCTCTCTGTGACTAAAATGATTCCTCTACTAAAGACAGAGAAACAACACAGAGAGGAAGGGAAGGAGTGATTGAGATTTTGTGTCCTTTTGCAGTTCACTGAAGATCTCTCGGGAGAAATGAATAGAATATTAAAATAAAGACAATACGGACCGCGCCTTTTTTACAGCCGGCTGGACTGTAGATTGTGTTGAGACGGACGACCAAATGAAGGACCCTAATCAATGGAAGAAAATGAAAAGCTACAAAACGGAGACTTGAGAGAATCACAGATATAAACTGGCTCGGGAACTGTAAAAGAAGAATATCAGGAAAAACATGAAATAACTGACAAGGAATATTATGTTGTTATAGAATATTTAAAAGACTATTTTTCTTCTGACCCCAATCTATGAAGATTACAAAAAATAAAAATAAATAAAAAACTTAGTCTTATAGCGACTCCCTGTGGCCGAAAAACTGAATTACACCTGCTTGGAATATTGTACAATATACAGTTACTGAAACTTAGCTTTGTATTGCTCAGTTTTTTACCATTCAAATATTAATAAAGCAGTTATAGGTGATATTTATGATTATTCAATAGTATTCTCCTTCGTAATGAAAATTATTATAAATGTATGAAAAACTTTAATAATACTTAAATACATATTATGAAAATTATGGATAGGAGACTGGTGCCATTTAAGGTTGAAATTATTTTGTAATTTTATTTTACCAGAGAGAATTAATAAAGTATATATCTATATTACATTTATGTTGTTGTGTGTTTTTCTTCTTTGGGTGTACACACATAATCAAATATATTGCAGATGGGTGTCCAAGGGTGTCTGCTGGTGTGGATGCAAGTTTTTGATTTAGCCAGCACTAAACCATCAGATTCTACTTCTAATGGTCTCAACTGAAGACAATGATTAGTTAATTAGTATAATCTGGTGTTGAAGTGCTGGGCTAAAACTAGAACTTGCACCCACATCGACATTGGACACCGTTCTATTCTGTAACTGGGACAGCAAGCTGATTAAAAAATGTTGATGATTAAGTCTAACAAGCTAAGTGGAGAGTAAATTTGCTATTTGGTATTTTTTCAGTTGTATTTTGGTTCACAAGAATCATGCTTGTTCGCATTCAATTTTTTTGTGGTCCAGGTGAATAGGTTAATTTTTCATTTTTTATTTTATATGTAATACTAATTATTTTCTAAATTAACCCTCATATTCGTGAATGCCCAAGCTTATTTTGTCTTTTTGTATTCAAGGTTCTGTTATTTCCACATTGCTGGTGCTGCAAATGTGTTGCCTGGCTACATTGTTCTGCTGTTGCCACTACTTTGCTTTGACAGCTATGAAATTAATGTCTGTTAAGTATGCTCACTTGTCAGTCAACTCTGTGGCTCTCCCACGAGGCACTCCTAACATGAATTTAACAGTAACCAATTGCAGCTGCTGTAAGTGGCTCCAGCTTGGCCTAAATTTAACTGCCATTTTGAAGTCTCTGTTGCACGCATATATTAAAGGATGTTACATGATGCTGATTATCAAGTTCTGCTTTTACTGCTGAGCTTGGGCTAGTACTTAAAGGGGCCACATCTCAATACTAAAACAATAAACAAATGCATTTTCACAAATGAGTAACATATTAATTAAAACAAATGTTTTCTTTTAAATCAGTGTTTTGACGTCATTCTATTTTGTATTTTTGAAGTTGGAGGCAGCAGCTATAGCATCTCTCTCCTCATTTCTCCTTCTCTCATCTTCCTTTCCTCCTCTTCTTATTTCACTCCTCTTTCTCTTGTCCTGTTCTCCTGGGTGTCTTCTGTGTTAAGTTTATGCCTGCTGTGGGGACAGGTTAAGGATTCAGGCAACAGGGAGAGTTTGAGCTGTACAAAGAATGCTGTGAGACTGACAGGAGAACCTGGAAGTAGAAGGTCTGGTAAAGTTGTGCATTCGCATTTTGCTGCTGTTGTTATCCTAGTGTGTGTTATACCAACTAAAGCACAGACACGGTGTGTCTACAAGGTGTTACTACAAGTACGTGCTTGCATGTGCGTGTGTGTTTGTGTGTGTATGTGTGTGTGTGCATGCGTGCGTCCGTGTGTGTGTGTGTGTGTGTGCGTGCACACATTCATTTTGCAGTGCACCTAACAGTTGGTACATTTCAGTGGGAGACCTGTGCTGCGATGTGATCATCAATCAGATCACCTGGACAGATACTGTCACAGCAATGTGGCAGCGGTTCACAGAGGGTCTGCCGCTGCAGCTGTCTCTGCTGCCATTACACTGGCGCACACAGCCGTGTTTTTGCCTGCCGTAAATCCATGGGCTCCTATTAGAAGAGATTTCTGTTTTTCCCCTTACTCTTACCTCACCTTCATTCCGCACTCATTCCTCCCCAGTCTCTTTCCTGCGTTAAAACACTTTCAGCCGTCTGAAACAGCTAGAGATCTGCTGGGCTCCCTCTGGCCGCGACAGCTTTTCTGATGCTTGTGTAATAAGATCGACCCCTTGCAAGTCCAGCTGTGCTCCTGCGTGAGTGGTCATTGCAAAAGAAAAACAAAAAAAAAACATAACTAATGTTTTCTAAAATTATCTAATCTGGTAGACGCAGCTCACATTGTTGTGTTATTGCATGACACGTTTGCACATTTTTAATTTTAGAGAGCATCTCCGTATCATCTCACTATCTCCTCCTGGGAAGACAGAGGGCAGATTGGTGTTCCTGGCAGTGGTCCAAATTGGGACAGGCTGTATAAGAACATCACAAGATGAGGAATTACATGGGCAAACAGACCATGAAAACTGGATTGGGATGTTGCCAGAGACCCGGGAAACTCACACTCTGCTGGAATTGCACCCGCACCCGCACCCGCACCCCAACCCCAACCCCCAAACCCTAACTTTAACCCTAACTTTAACCCTAACACCCTAACCCCTAACCCCTAACCCCCAACCCCCAACCCCCCTAATCCACGAAAACCCTAACCCTAACCCTAACCCCCGAAAAACCTAACCCTAACCCTAACCCCCGAAAACCCTAACCCCCGAAAACCCTAACACTAACCCTAACCCCCGAAAACACTAACCCAAACCCCCGAAAACCCTAACCCTAACCCCCGAAAACCCTAACCCTAACCCTAATCCCCGAAAACCCTAACCCTAACCCTAACCCCAGAAAACCCTAACCCTAACCCTAACCCTAACCCCCAAAAACCCTAACCCTAACCCTAACCCCCGAAAACCCTAACCCTAACCCTAACCCCCGAAAACCCTAACCTTAACCCCGGAAAACCCTAACCCTAACCCTAACCCCTGAAAACCCTAACCCTAACCCTAATCCACGAAAACCCTAACCCTAACCCTAAAACCCGAAAATCCTAACCCTAACCCTAACCCCAGAAAACCCTAACCCTAACCCTAACCCCCGAAAACCCTAACCCTAACCCTAACCCCCGAAAACCCTAACCCTAACCCTAACCCCCGAAAACCCTAACCTTAACCCCGGAAAACCCTAACCCTAACCCTAATCCCCGAAAACCCTAACCCTAACCCTGGAAAACCCTAACCCGAACCCTAACCCGAACCCGAACCCGAACCCGAACCCGAACCCGAACCCGAACCCGAACCCGAACCCGAACCCGAACCCGAACCCGAACCCGAACCCGAACCCTAACCCTAACCCTAACCCTAACCCTAACCCTAACCCTAACCCTAACCCTAACCCGAACCCGAACCCGAACCCGAACCCGAACCCGAACCCGAACCCGAACCCGAACCCGAACCCGAACCCGAACCCGAACCCGAACCCGAACCCGAACCCGAACCCGAACCCGAACCCGAACCCGAACCCGAACCCGAACCCGAACCCGAACCCGAACCCGAACCCGAACCCGAACCCGAACCCGAACCCGAACCCGAACCCGAACCCGAACCCGAACCCGAACCCGAACCCGAACCCGAACCCGAACCCGAACCCGAACCCGAACCCGAACCCTAACCCTAACCCTAACCCTAACCCTAACCCTAACCCTAACCCGAACCCTAACCCTAACCCGAACCCGAACCCGAACCCGAACCCGAACCCTAACCCTAACCCTAACCCTAACCCTAACCCTAACCCTAACCCTAACCCTAACCCTAACCCTAACCCTAACCCTAACCCTAACCCTAACCCTAACCCTAACCCTAACCTAACCCTAACCCTAACCCTAACCCTAACCCTAACCCTAACCCTAACCCTAACCCTAACCCTAACCCTAACCCTAACCCTAACCCTAACCCTAACCCTAACCCTAACCCTAACCCTAACCCTAACCCTAACCCTAACCCTAACCCTAACCCTAACCCTAACCCTAACCCTAACCCTAACCCTAACCCTAACCCTAACCCTAACCCTAACCCTAACCCTAACCCTAACCCTAACCCTAACCCTAACCCTAACCCTAACCCTAACCCTAACCCTAACCCTAACCCTAACCCTAACCCTAACCCTAACCCTAACCCTAACCCTAACCCTAACCCTAACCCTAACCCTAACCCTAACCCTAACCCTAACCCTAACCCTAACCCTAACCCTAACCCTAACCCTAACCCTAACCCTAACCCTAACCCTAACCCTAACCCTAACCCTAACCCTAACCCTAACCCTAACCCTAACCCTAAGCCTAACCCTAACCCTAACCCTAACCCTAACCCTAACCCTAACCCTAACCCTAACCCTAACCCTAACCCTAACCCTAACCCTAACCCTAACCCTAACCCTAACCCTAACCCTAACCCTAACCCTAACCCTAACCCTAACCCTAACCCTAACCCTAACCCTAACCCTAACCCTAACCCTAACCCTAACCCTAACCCTAACCCTAACCCTAACCCTAACCCTAACCCTAACCCTAACCCTAACCCTAACCCTAACCCTAACCCTAACCCTAACCCTAACCCTAACCCTAACCCTAACCCTAACCCTAACCCTAACCCTAACCCTAACCCTAACCCTAACCCTAACCCTAACCCTAACCCTAACCCTAACCCTAACCCTAACCCTAACCCTAACCCTAACCCTAACCCTAACCCTAACCCTAACCCTAACCCTAACCCTAACCCTAACCCTAACCCTAACCCTAACCCTAACCCTAACCCTAACCCTAACCCTAACCCTAACCCTAACCCTAACCCTAACCCTAACCCTAACCCTAACCCTAACCCTAACCCTAACCCTAACCTAACCTAACCCTAACCCTAACCCTAACCCTAACCCTAACCCTAACCCTAACCCTAACCCTAACCCTAACCCTAACCCTAACCCTAACCCTAACCCTAACCCTAACCCTAACCCTAACCCTAACCCTAACCCTAACCCTAACCCTAACCCTAACCCTAACCCTAACCCTAACCCTAACCCTAACCCTAACCCTAACCCTAACCCTAACCCTAACCCTAACCCTAACCCTAACCCTAACCCTAACCCTAACCCTAACCCTAACCCTAACCCTAACCCTAACCCTAACCCTAACCCTAACCCTAACCCTAACCCTAACCCTAACCCTAACCCTAACCCTAACCCTAACCCTAACCCTAACCCTAACCCTAACCCTAACCCTAACCCTAACCCTAACCCTAACCCTAACCCTAACCCTAACCCTAACCCTAACCCTAACCCTAACCCTAACCCTAACCCTAACCCTAACCCTAACCCTAACCCTAACCCTAACCCTAACCCTAACCCTAACCCTAACCCTAACCCTAACCCTAACCCTAACCCTAACCCTAACCCTAACCCTAACCCTAACCCTAACCCTAACCCTAACCCTAACCCTAACCCTAACCCTAACCCTAACCCTAACCCTAACCCTAACCCTAACCCTAACCCTAACCCTAACCCTAACCCTAACCCTAACCCTAACCCTAACCCTAACCCTAACCCTAACCCTAACCCTAACCCTAACCCTAACCCTAACCCTAACCCTAACCCTAACCCTAACCCTAACCCTAACCCTAACCCTAACCCTAACCCTAACCCTAACCCTAACCCTAACCCTAACCCTAACCCTAACCCTAACCCTAACCCTAACCCTAACCCTAACCCTAACCCTAACCCTAACCCTAACCCTAACCCTAACCCTAACCCTAACCCTAACCCTAACCCTAACCCTAACCCTAACCCTAACCCTAACCCTAACCCTAACCCTAACCCTAACCCTAACCCTAACCCTAACCCTAACCCTAACCCTAACCCTAACCCTAACCCTAACCCTAACCCTAACCCTAACCCTAACCCTAACCCTAACCCTAACCCTAACCCTAACCCTAACCCTAACCCTAACCCTAACCCTAACCCTAACCCTAACCCTAACCCTAACCCTAACCCTAACCCTAACCCTAACCCTAACCCTAACCCTAACCCTAACCCTAACCCTAACCCTAACCCTAACCCTAACCATAACCCTAACCATAACCCTAACCCTAACCCTAACCCTAACCCTAACCCTAACCCTAACCCTAACCCTAACCCTAACCCTAACCCTAACCCTAACCCTAACCCTAACCCTAACCCTAACCCTAACCCTAACCCTAACCCTAACCCTAACCCTAACCCTAACCCTAACCCTAACCCTAACCCTAACCCTAACCCTAACCCTAACCCTAACCCTAACCCTACCCCTAACCCTAACCCTAACCCTAACCCTAACCCTAACCCTAACCCTAACCCTAACCCTAACCCTAACCCTAACCCTAACCCTAACCCTAACCCTAACCCTAACCCTAACCCTAACCCTAACCCTAACCCTAACCCTAACCCTAACCCTAACCCTAACCCTAACCCTAACCCTAACCCTAACCCTAACCCTAACCCTAACCCTAACCCTAACCCTAACCCTAACCCTAACCCTAACCCTAACCCTAACCCTAACCCTAACCCTAACCCTAACCCTAACCCTAACCCTAACCCTAACCCTAACCCTAACCCTAACCCTAACCCTAACCCTAACCCTAACCCTAACCCTAACCCTAACCCTAACCCTAACCCTAACCCTAACCCTAACCCTAACCCTAACCCTAACCCTAACCCTAACCCTAACCCTAACCCTAACCCTAACCCTAACCCTAACCCTAACCCTAACCCTAACCCTAACCCTAACCCTAACCCTAACCCTAACCCTAACCCTAACCCTAACCCTAACCCTAACCCTAACCCTAACCCTAACCCTAACCCTAACCCTAACCCTAACCCTAACCTAACCCTAACCCTAACCCTAACCCTAACCCTAACCCTAACCCTAACCCTAACCCTAACCCTAACCCTAACCCTAACCCTAACCCTAACCCTAACCCTAACCCTAACCCTAACCCTAACCTAACCCTAACCCTAACCCTAACCCTAACCCTAACCCTAACCCTAACCCTAACCCTAACCCTAACCCTAACCCTAACCCTAACCCTAACCCTAACCCTAACCCTAACCCTAACCCTAACCCTAACCCTAACCCTAACCCTAACCCTAACCCTAACCCTAACCCTAACCCTAACCCTAACCCTAACCCTAACCCTAACCCTAACCCTAACCCTAACCCTAACCCTAACCCTAACCCTAACCCTAACCCTAACCCTAACCCTAACCCTAACCCTAACCCTAACCCTAACCCTAACCCTAACCCTAACCCTAACCCTAACCCTAACCCTAACCCTAACCCTAACCCTAACCCTAACCCTAACCCTAACCCTAACCCTAACCCTAACCCTAACCCTAACCCTAACCCTAACCCTAACCCTAACCCTAACCCTAACCCTAACCCTAACCCTAACCCTAACCCTAACCCTAACCCTAACCCTAACCCTAACCCTAACCCTAACCCTAGCCCTAACCCTAACCCTAACCCTAACCCTAACCCTAACCCTAACCCTAACCCTAACCCTAACCCTAACCCTAACCCTAACCCTAACCCTAACCCTAACCCTAACCCTAACCCTAACCCTAACCCTAACCCTAACCCTAACCCTAACCCTAACCCTAACCCTAACCCTAACCCTAACCCTAACCCTAACCCTAACCCTAACCCTAACCCTAACCCTAACCCTAACCCTAACCCTAACCCTAACCCTAACCCTAACCCTAACCCTAACCCTAACCCTAACCCTAACCCTAACCCTAACCCTAACCCTAACCCTAACCCTAACCCTAACCCTAACCCTAACCCTAACCCTAACCCTAACCCTAACCCTAACCCTAACCCTAACCCTAACCCTAACCCTAACCCTAACCCTAACCCTAACCCTAACCCTAACCCTAACCCTAACCCTAACCCTAACCCTAACCCTAACCCTAACCCTAACCCTAACCCTAACCCTAACCCTAACCCTAACCCTAACCCTAACCCTAACCCTAACCCTAACCCTAACCCTAACCCTAACCCTAACCCTAACCCTAACCCTAACCCTAACCCTAACCCTAACCCTAACCCTAACCCTAACCCTAACCCTAACCCTAACCCTAACCCTAACCCTAACCCTAACCCTAACCCTAACCCTAACCCTAACCCTAACCCTAACCCTAACCCTAACCCTAACCCTAACCCTAACCCTAACCCTAACCCTAACCCTAACCCTAACCCTAACCCTAACCCTAACCCTAACCCTAACCCTAACCCTAACCCTAACCCTAACCCTAACCCTAACCCTAACCCTAACCCTAACCCTAACCCTAACCCTAACCCTAACCCTAACCCTAACCCTAACCCTAACCCTAACCCTAACCCTAACCCTAACCCTAACCCTAACCCTAACCCTAACCCTAACCCTAACCCTAACCCTAACCCTAACCCTAACCCTAACCCTAACCCTAACCCTAACCCTAACCCTAACCCTAACCCTAACCCTAACCCTAACCCTAACCCTAACCCTAACCCTAACCCTAACCCTAACCCTGGAGCACCACTTTCTGGCAAACGCCTTTTTTTTTTTCCCTGTCCCCCATCCAAGTACTCACCCTGCTCAGCACTTGCACCTTCAAACAGAAGGATGCAGAAGGGTAAGGTAGAACAACTATGAGGAGGAACAAGACATTCTGGTCAGCAGTTTTACTGTATTAATATACATATTTGAAAATGAAATTCCAAAGTTTAGTATTACTCACATGGTGTAGGCAGTAAATTAATATGCAGTTTAGTACTGTTTTGAGCATCCAGTATTGCCTTAGTACAATATTATTCCCTTAGTGACTAATGCATTACAATAAGCTTCAATTCTGCATTTGTAATGTAGGTATATCTTGTCATTAAATAATAAATACATTGGCCTTGTGTTGCACATTCCATAATGTAATGACTCTCCTGTGTGGTGCCTTTGCATGAATGGACCAAAAGTAATCATCTGGAGCAGATTCAGTTAGTGGGGTACTCTCCAAATCCCTACTCACTGGTGCCTCCTCTGGTCATGTGAGTGCCTGCAGTCAGCCATTTCCTGCAGCATCAGTGACACAGCCCTCTGGCAATGCACCTTTACATTACATTACATTACAGGCATTTGGCAGACGCTCTTATCCAGAGCGACGTACAACAAAGTGTATAACCATAACCAGGAACAAGTATGACGAAACCCCTAGAGAGAAGTACCGGTCCAAGTGCAGGGAACACCCGCTTAGTTCAACTTGGACCCTGAAGGTTAAACTGATTAACACTAACACAACGAGAACGGCAACAACGCAATCTATGGAAAAAATACAAGCACCTGTGGTTGTATTTTATTTTATTGTATTGTATTGACCCAGCCGGCTCAATACGCAATAAAAAGAAGAGGTTGCCAGGATACATGCGTTTTCAGGAATGTGCCACCCTGAAATGAAGGAGGATGTTGCAGGGATGGGGCATTTATTTTCAATTGCCCAATTCAAATTAGAGTGAAATTAGGGGAAACCATTTTTTTAAGTGGCTGGAAAATCAAATTGGACTATCAGTTATTTAGACAATTTTGCATTGTAAAAAATCAATAAGTAGACAAGCAGCTGTGTTACAAAGTAGACCTGTTGCTGAAAAGGCTTGTTTAAAGTGCACAAGGAAACAGTATATAATAATAAAGAAGACAGGAACAATATTGTTGACTCTGTGTTTTGGGAAATATGCCAATTACTTCAAATTATTCGAAGAATGAAGTAAGCATATTAGAGCGCAATGCAGTTTGTGCCTGGACATCGCATTACTGTTATGTGCCAGGAAAGCAACCTTCAAAAGACATCGTAATACAGTACACAGTTCAAGGTACGTAACTGATTGTGATTGTGTCCTTCTACACAACTGACACAAATGAATTTGAACGGCAATGCCTGTTACATGAAAGAAAGACTTACTTGCCCTTATTTTATCCCATTTAGGAAGTATAGATTGTTGTTGTGCAACCATCTAGTATATTTGAACCCTTTTTGAGATCTAATCAAAGGCTGTTTTCAGTTTCTTTTACATTTATATTCAACAGTAACCCCAAGACAGACATTTTATGGCTTTTTTCACTGCCCTTTTCTAATATTCTGGAGTACCCCAATCAACTAGCTAGTGGTTCATTTATCAGTCAGTACAGAGAGTGGAGGCTCCAAGGGAATGTCTGCAAAAATGAACAGTGGGAGGGATTTTATCTTGTTTCTACAGATGAGTCTTAGTTTGGCGAGTTGCCTATGAAAATGCCATCTTGCACACAAATATGATTGTACGTCGTGCATGATGTCCATCCCTGCAAATCATATTTTGATTGAAAATATTGAAGGCATTAACATCTGTATGAGACGTATGAATGCTGCATGTTGTTGTTCACATACACCGCAAATCACATTGTCAATTCCAATATATGCATTTCTTTGTAGACCCCTTGTTATTTATGACATTGCTCAAGGGTACAGTATTAATGCCCCATCTGGGATATGAGGCTATTTGAGATCAATGTGGTGTGTGTGTGTGTGTGTGACATTTAAAGGCCTGGACCCCACTGTAGCGCAGGCAATATAATAGGCCATTTTTTATGCTGTGGATACAGCCATTTATTTTATACCGTAGAATTGCAAATGACAATAATTGAGCATATCACATATATGTACAAAATGTAATTTTAGAATTCATGACTTTAGTCTTGTGACCCAGTCGTTAGTAGTGACTTTTGATATAATGCCACTGATAAAGTTAAATCTATTGAACTAGAGAGATTATTATGAGCACATGTCTAGCTGTTGGAAAAACATATTTTAAATATTTTGCTATTTGTATTTTGTGAGCATGAAACAATATTATTATAGTATATGTGTTCAAATGCATCAAACAGAGGTACGGCTGTGTTTTCAAAATGCTCCGAATACATCCTGGCCTCCCTTCCATTAGACGGTTTTTATTTAAATAAATTCTTTGTGTTTCTCTCCCTCTACTTGTGTTGTGTAAATATGATATCTCTGCTTATTCACTTCCCTGGCCTATTATTTAAAAAAGAAAATGTTATTTCATTTCTTGAATTCGTGATATTTCAAATGTTTTAAATCCTTCTTAATAGAAATATCACCCTTTTCCGATTACTTCTATGGCTAGAATTAGGGTGAGGGTTTCAGGTTTGAATTGGGTTAGGGTTAGATATATGGCAGCTTTAGAGGCAAAGTTTTGGTTATGCTTTGGAACTACGGAAATGATTAGGACAAGGGATTTTTTTTTAGTTGAATGACCCAAATGTTTTCACTTTTGGCATGTAAGGGGATATAGTCCAATGTTTTATGGCATTTTGTTATGTTCTTCAGTCAATTGATGATACTTAAATGGTTTTGTTTCCATCATACAATAAATATTTAATACCAAAATATGGAAGATGACTTCTAGGGCTATAGGTTTGGTTTAGGGTTAGAATCAGGGTTGGGGATATGGTTAGGGTTGGGACTACAGCAGGTTTCAGGGTTGAGACAAGCTTCAGATTATATTTAGGATATAGGGAAACAATTAGTGCAAGGGTTGTTCTTTGGATTAAGAATTTTCTTTTTTAGACGTAAGGGTATTGTATAATTTTATCTTTTTTCAGTGAAACAAACTGTTTACAAAGCAGAAGAGAAGAGTTCATGTTTAGATCCTGTCAGATAATATAAGTAATTAAATAGACATCAATTTCATGGTCAGCATTAGTGGGGGAAATGTGAAGGACTGTTCAATCAAAAAAAAAAAACATCTGTAAATAGTTAATATAACGTCACATACGACTGGTTAAAATGCAAATGAATGCATCGCAGGGACATCGCGTGGTTGTACATATAGTAGCCTTTTATGTGGTTCCAGCAGAATTACATACATTTTTCATATAAATAAAGCTGAATATTTAATATTAAAGAATAATCATAGTTCCTCGTCAGTGGTACTTCTTGGCATTATTTAATTGTGAAGCTTACAGCAATGGTTTGCATGTGGCTGGATGTGCCAGTCCATTAACTGGCATCCATGCATCTCTCCTTAGAGCTGTTCATGCACTACCAAACTATCCATAAAGGGGGTCTTAAATGGATTGCACACAGAGTACTTCTGAACTCCCATGAAGAATATCAGCAACCCTGCATTACGAAACTGAATATATGATTACAGTCACATTTCACCATGACATCACTAATCCATTATATTATATGGATCGCTATTCACAATCTTGTTGATGGACAAGAAACATTTTTTCTCATCAATATTCATGAAAGAGAGTCAATGAACTCTGCATATTATAAGAGATAATTTATTGATATTATTTGCCTGCTTGCATGAGTGACTGGATGCAGACGTATTTGCATTGAGCCAGAGAAGGTCATGTACAGTAGTTCCTTGGGGGGGGGGGGGGGAGGGTACTGGGGTACTAGGGGTTAAATAATAAAATGTATTATTTAAAATGTAATATTTTATATGAATTAATCATTTTTTCTTTTTTTCAATGCTGTAGTTTTATGCAACTTTTGCACATGATAGAGATGATAGAGAGCTCTTTACCAATTAAATGATTATTAATTCACTTGAAACAAATTCCTAAAATTCCTTTTCTAAAATATCATTTACTTTATTTTTATTGAAGGTCCCTTGTAGTGTACATCACAGTGTTTCAGCACAGTATAAATACGCTTCTTGAGACTAAGGCCAGGGCCTCATGTCCCCTACAGAGGACAAAAATTTATTGCTGGGTCTTAGGACGGTAAGTTGCCGGGACCCCATCTGGCTTCGGATCCATGTCTGTTGTCTATGGCTCCATAGCACTAACAGCCCTCTCAGGCGCATGTTCAC
This sequence comes from Anguilla anguilla, assembly GCF_013347855.1. Classification (NCBI taxonomy): domain Eukaryota; kingdom Metazoa; phylum Chordata; class Actinopteri; order Anguilliformes; family Anguillidae; genus Anguilla; species Anguilla anguilla. Next base: position 69,851,529 of record NC_049201.1, read on the forward strand.
ACTGCGGTTATTTTCAACATGTTAAGGTCATTGGTCATCTGTCTTTGACACCCGCCCTGCAGCCCAACGTCCTCTGCAGATGTGCTCCTCTTCACAGGGAGCCTGGGAACGGTGTTCGGGGGGAATAGGAGTAATTATCACTTTTTTTAACCATGTGACACAGCCACGGTGGCAGCGGTGCAGCTGGGCCGAGCCCCCACTGTCACACGCTCCCATCCCCAGCACCAGCTGGAGGAACGGCCCCACTGACCGCAGGCCTGGAGCCTGGTGAGCTGCCAAGGGAAACTGACTCTGCTGGAACTTCAAGGAGCCCTGCACGCCCTTGGCGTGTCCCATTCTGGATGAAGCCAGTTATATTCCTCCATTGCAGGGCTTCGGGTAAGAGACACGTGTAGATGATTTTAAGCCTTCCCCCATCCCTATCTTACATCGCTCTTCCTCTCACTTTGAGCGCTTATGTTACACACATGCCCACTCATGCTGACGCACACTGTGCACTGTTGCACTCTTGCTGGTGTCTTGTCTGTTTTGTCCATCCTCAGGCCCATGAGCTGTAGCCCGACAGGATATCATAGCTTACCCCACAATAAGGAAATCAGGGTGACAACTGATGCACCCACCTCCGTCGCCATGATAACCAGCCCTATTCACAACCAAACACGCATGTCCAGCAGAGCTCCTGCAATTCACAAGCAAGAGCTCCCATCACCCTACACCTTCACCCTTCATCTAAACCTGTGTCTCCTTCATCGCAGATACCATCACGCATCTGAGACACGAACACTAGACGTAAGACACATCCGTGTGTCAGACAGCAAGCATCCACGCTGTGATTCACTGTGGTCGTGCTTGTCATCCCATTCATTACTGCCATGCCTGACGTCAATGCGCTGAAGGTTGACTACCCTGCTTCATTACATTTTAATTTCCCCGGTGTATTGACGCAACTTTTGAAATGCGCCGTAGTTTGCTGCTCTGTCTCTCTCTCTCTCTCTCTCTCTCTCTCTCTCTCTCTCTCGCTCTCTCTCTCTCTCTCACTCTCTGGATGGTCCAGCAGTGCCCCTGAACCCTCCAATGTGGGAGGAAGTCCCGCAGCCCTCGACCGTTGCGTTTCCATGGGAACCTGCGCCGAACAGCGCAGAGTTATGTAGCCGCGTTATTGTCTCATATTGACGTAGCCATGGCCGTCTCTGTCTCCATGGCTGTGCAGGTGGAGGGGGGCAGTGGCGGTGCAAGCCAGAGTGTCCGAGAGCAAGGTTGCCGTGGTGACCAGAACGGAGGCAATAGCAGCGGGGGAAACGAGGGGCTTCGCAGTAGGCTACAGGCACACATAACTCACTTTGCGCTACAGTATGATGCATGGTGAGCTGTTCACCACACATAATGACACAACGTACTGTACGCAGTGTAGCGTAATAGTCACCAGGGACTTCAAGCATCGACTGTGGGCATAGCTATGGTGTTATGTATTAAATCTGTGTTCTTTTGTGCATGCGTGAATTTGACTAGCTCCCGTCTGTCGCCATAGCCTGCTGATCTGCTACATGAAAGTAGTTCATTCCCCATAAAAGATCAGCAGGCTAACAGTGGCAGATGGAAGCAAACTGTAACAGTGCTAGGCTAACACACTCTCATTTCACCCATTTGTGCTGTAGCATGCATTCATATTAACACATACTAAGCACAGACACAGTTGCATGGACTCTCACTCACTAACTCACACATTCTGACACACACTGCGCACTGCGCATTGTTTTGTCTATCCTCAGACCCATATGCTGTAGCCTGGCAGGATATCATAGCTTACCCCACAACAAGGAAGTCAGGGTGACAACTAATGCTCCCCCCTCTGCCACCATGATAACCAGCTCCATTCACAGCCAAACACGTGGACACACTTCTACAAGTTCTGGGCCATCCGCTCCTCATCTTTATCTTTCTTCAATTACTTTTAAAATCATTTTAATTACTTAGCTTTGATGTAATTACTTCAATTACTTTTAAATTACTTTGAAAGCGTTGCATGGCCTAGCTAGCACCTTCCTATATTTCTGAGCTGTTAGTGGCGTACAGTTCTGGGAGACTGCTCAGAGATTGCTCTGTTAGGGCCCCAAGCTCTGGAATTCACTGCCTGTGAACATTCAAAAGGCAGAAACAGTTGACAGTCTTAAGTCGCTTTTAAAAACTTCTTCTTTTTGTTTTTTTGGATTGGCCTTAGGGTGAATTATGTTTTCCTTTTATGTCATTTTTTATTTTATTGTGTATTTCAATATTCTCTTATCTCTTTTTCATGCTGTCTATGTTTTGTTAGTCTAGTTTCACCTAGTTGTCTAGTGTTACTTTGGTTTATTTAATCCTCTCTTCTCTATTGTTTTGGAAAGCACTGTGAGTGCCAAGTTCTGAAAAGCACTGAATAAATAAAGTTATTATTATTATTATTGTTGTTGTTGTTGTTGTTGTTATTATCATTATTATTATTATTTCTCTCCTTCTCTTGCACACACACAAGATGTACAGACACTAGGCCCAGCCCTCCTATTTACAGGCCTCATTACAGACCTATTTACAGGCCTCTTCTCACACAAACCTGACACTCCTGGGAGTCTCCACCGCAGCCACAGGTGCGGCCTTCCCATTGGCTGGCTGTACAGGCCAGGGGTTCCATTCTTTCACAGTCAGACACGGCCTGCTTATATTCCACCTCAGGGAAGCCTAAGTCACCCCGGAGCCTGTGATATAGCAGCGTTTACTCCACGCAGTCTATAAACCCTGGCCCTCCTCTCCCGGAGGGACGGAACTGCTTACCACTGCTGCAGGGTTTATGAGGAAAGCGTTTATGTCTGAGGGATGGAATCAATTCAGTCATTTCATCTGGTTCCATTAAGCCCCGTGGTCTGATCAATGAACTTACATATAAATAATCCAAAAGTTCCATTAGTTCAACTAGCTTAGCTGATCAATGTCTTTCATATGACTTCAGTCGGCCGAAATTAATGAGGTGACAGTAAACCATGCTCTTAAATGTTGGGGATCAAACTGATTCATTGCTCTGAGCCCTTAGAAATGGATAGCGCAACGGATCCCAATAAAACCAGCGGGACCAGAATTGCCCCTCGTGTACAGGGATGTGGGAGCCGTGGAGCCAGTCGTGGTGCAGTTTAAGCGTCGTTTTACGTAATGAGAAGCGCTTTCACTGAGACGCATCCTGAGCAGCACGGTACGACACACAGCAGACTATTACAGCGCGAGGAAGTGTAAAATAAATTACCCAGTGTCCTCAGCTTAATGAAATGCGTTGCATTAACCGCGGAGTTCTTCCAGAGGCTGCAGTGATGAAGGAAGGCGTATGCCGTCGTGGGGCCACTGCAGTGTGTCGGAGGGAGTGAGGCCTGCCTCAAGCAGAGGAAAGTGTCGTACAGTTTGGGCAGTCTGGCGTGTAACTACCTGCCACATTCCAACAGAGCGAGAGGCATAACGGCACCCCACACACTGTTTTTAAACAGCTTTTTAAAAGGTGCCTCACCTTCGTGTTTATATTTTCCTAACACCGTTCCTGGGAAATACTGGCTCAGAGTAACACGCTTATTATCCTCATCCTCACACATCCAAGTGTGAGACTTGCAAGTAGGCTGAGATTTTCAGTGATGCAAGTCCAATTAAAATAGCTAGGTACTTCCACTCCGGCAAAATGTATGTCTTGTAAATAAATTCTGAGATAATATAACATATTTTAAGCTATAAAAAATACGTAACATGTAAGTATAACATAAAGCAATGTCACAACGGATGTAATATATATTTATTTGTGCACAAGCAGCCTTATTTGCTTAGCACATTAACTGAATTATATTTGTTTTTGGACAAACCTAGAATGACCTCCCATAATTTAAACCGGAGGAAACCGCAAGCATAATTGCCTCAATGGTCCAAGAGGCCTATTATTTCTGACAACTCACGAGGACAGATGGCTCATCGCTGACACTTGCTGCTGTGCAGAATGAAGCAGCTTCAGGAGTCCAGTACATCAGGGAGAGAAGTTGAGATGAGGCGGAGGATAAAACAGTCCAGAAAGATTTATATTACTGACACCACAAATCAAAGTAAAATCCTGTTTGAAGGAATATTTTAACTGGCAAAAAGTAGTATGTAGAAATCAGCACAGATTCAACAGACAGTGCAATGCGACAACACAATAAATATAAAAAGTGTTCATTTTGGCAAGTTCTTTTTTAAATTATGATATTAAGTGGACTTTTAACAGAAAACTGTCCATATAATTGGCCATATCTGTGTCTTTCGGTGTTTTGTTTTCTTAGTGTGCATGTTTTGAAGGCAATACAAATAATTTCTGCCTGTCTGCCAGTCTGTCTGTATGTCTGCCGGCCTCTATGCTGGCCAGTCTGTCACTCTCTCTGTCTGCCTGCCAATTTGTCTGTCTGTCTGCCTGCTAGTCTTTCTGTATATCTTCCGGCCTCTCTGCTGGCAAGTCTGTCTGTCTGTCCGTCTGCCTAACCTGTCAGCCTGCTAGTCTGTCTGTATATCTGCCGGCCTCTCTGCTGGCCAGTCTGTCTGTCTGCCTATCTGTCAGCCTGTCAGCCTGCCAGTCTGTCTGTCTGTCTGTCTGTCTGTCAGGCAGAGGACCTGAGGCTGATCCATCCTGAGCAAGGTTGTGTTTGAGAACCTAGTCAAGCTCAGCACAGTGACTAGATCACTGTCACTGCACTGGAGGTGAGAATATATTTGCAACTGTGCCAAAACAGCAAATATAAACTAACTGTACACTTGCTGGGCCTTACGAAACTGTTGAATGAGCATTTTAAAATCATAATTCTTGTACCAAAGGTATAAAATCATTTACTGCAGCTCTCTTAGTCAACAGTGTAACACACATAAAATAAGGAAGATGAGGAAATGTTAGAAAAATAATGATAACAGCAATATTATTGTTAGATCTATTCTTAAAATACAATACTTGATTGTGTGGCTGTTGGAGTAAATGGCTCTAGTTTTGGGTGAGTTGTGCCTAGTTGTGTTCTGTTGTGCTCAGCCATCTGTTAGCCTGGGGCTCCAGACCATGCGTTACGTTAGCTAGCTACATAGTTAAGTACTCTACATGGTCTGGGCTGGCTGTTGTCTTTTCTCATTAAACTCTGTTGTCCGTGAAAGTTTTTACCTAAGACCTTTTATGGAGTGAGGCCTCTCACTGTAGCTATACGTCCTTGGCTTTTCATTGGTGCAGTATGCAAACCGTGAAACACTACTTTGCTAGCAATGGCTAAGATGCGGGTGAAAGCCAGTCTAGTGTTCTACACCCAGCTGTGGAGAAGTGTTGTGCTTGTCTGTGTATGACCAGCAGGGACAGCAGTTTTGATTAATTCAGTTCTGCAGATTGCTTTTTCGGGGGTGCGGTGGGGTTTGGTGCGGGGGGTGGGGGGTGGGGGGTTAGGAACATTACACCCTCCTTGCTCCATGACACTCACACTAGCATAGCAGGCAAAATAAACTGACTGGATTTTGTGTGTGTGTGTGTGTGCACATGTGTGTGTGTGTATATACGTGAGTGTGTGTGTGTGTGTGTGCATCCTAGCATGTGGGACCCCATGAGTGTCCCAGAAGATAACAGACAAGACACAAAATTAGATTTTTGGTGTGTGACAGCCAATTTGAACCCCATGAAGAGCTGTTATCTCATTTGTAGCAGTACTGAGTTACCCCAGGCTACACCATTGTGCCACTCAAATAGAAAAGACCTAAATTTTAAAACTCATCACTGAATTTCTGTTGATGCCTGTGCCACCAGTATTAATTATGATTTTGTGGGTAGAAAAGAATTGGGCCATTAATTTTAAATCATGCACTTATTTTCTTGCATGAAATTAATGTTGCATGCCTGCAGTTCATAATTTCACTTCTGCACCACGCACATTTCTGAGGTTTATTGAAGGCATAGGAATGGGTGTATCATACAGAGATGAAGGAGATACTGGTCAGTGCATCACATGCATACAAGACTGGACAGCCGGCTTCTGTTAAAAGGAAAATGAATAAGTATGACATTACCCAGGTCAGAGGGGATTGTTTTAGTTGCTTCTCATTAGTCCCCACCTTTGCGTTGCAGCTTAACATTACATGCAAACATAAAGGTGATTTAAATGTCTAAAATCATTAGACTAAGCAAAAACGACTGACAAATTAAAGCCACAAGTGGCGTTGGGAGGGGTCCAAGCATTGAAACAATTTCGCCCCCTATGGAGCGATTTTTAAATGGTTTTGTCCTCATGATCATATACCTTCATCCAACATATCTACTGCATCACCATGGATGTCTCATAGCCGCTAGGAGTAAAGGCCTTTACTATGTCGTAACACTAAAGGCTGTTTTATACGTCTGCATAGTACACGTAAAAATTGGTCTGGCGGATTCAAAGACTAAACAAACTCACCCGAGATTGTCTTCAAATGGATCCATGCCAAAGAAAAGTATTGATTCATCCTCTCAAAACGCTTTTACTAACAAACTTCTAGTAGCAAAAAACGAAATATCAACTCGCCATCCCTGCTACCTGCGTGCTGTGCACAGAGTACCGTATTATTTATTCAGACATTGGCAGACTACAGCATAAATTGCGTCTTTTGTTCAAATTCAATATTAGTAATTGCAGCGAGAAACTGCAGCTGTAGACACAAGATAGTTTATATTATGGTAGCAACAGAACGAAGCGGACTGTATATGTATTACCGTCATTGTATTATTATACAATGAACCAAAAATATTGTCTAGTAGCATGTGTACCTATGAAAATAAAAATATCTAATAAATGCATATTTTTTGGGGAAAACATTTTTTGTTTCTTAAATGACCTCAAATATATTATTTTGCATTTGTATTATTTTATTCATGATATTTATTTTGTTGTCCGGCAATTCTAAATGGGTTTTCTGATGTTTTCAAATGTACCAATGGCATCAATTAGGGTTTAGGGCTCAAACTAGGGTAAAGCAAGGGTTAGGGTTAAGAAAACGGTAAGTCGGAGGGTAGAAACAAGAATACGGTTGTGTTTAGCAGCTTGAAGAAAGGTAAGGACATGGGTTTGTTCATGATTTTGAATGAACCAAAAAAATTCTCTACTAGCATGTATACGTATGACCATACAAAAGGTGTAATAAATGCATGTTTTCTTAAGGAAAACATTTATGTGTTTTAAATGACCTCATACATATTATTTTGTGTAGGTATTATTGTCTTCATGATATTTTCCTTGTTTTACATCAATATTAAATGGTTTTTCTGATGTTATCAAAGGGACCAATGGTTTCAATTAGGGTTCAAGGCTCAAAGTAGGGTTCAGCTAGGGTTAGGGTTAGGAGAACGGTAAGTCTGAGGGTTGAGGAAAGTTTACAGTTGTGTTTAGCAGCTTGAAGAAAGGTAAGGACATGGGTTTGTTCATGATTTTGAATGATCCAAAATTTGTCTCTACTAGCATGTATACCTATGACTATACAAAAGGTGTGTTAAATGCATGTTTTCTTAAGGAAAACATTTATGTTTTTTAAATGACCTCATACATATTATATTGCATTGGAATTATAGTATTCATGATATTTACCTTGTTTCCATCAATTTTAAATGGGTTGTCTGATGTTTTCATAGGTACCAATGGCTTCAATTAGGGTTTGGGGCTCAAACTAGGGTTCAGCTAGAGCTAGGGTTAGGGTCAGGGTTAGGAAAATGGTAAGTCTGAGGGTTGAGGCAAGTTTACGGTTGTGTTTAGCAGCTTGAAGAAAGGTAAGGACATGGGTTTGTTCATGATTTTGAATGAACCAAAAATGTTCTCTAGTAGCATGGTTTATGACCATCCAATATGTGTAATAAATGCATATTTTTTTAGGGAGAACATTTTTGTTTTTTAAATGACCTCATACATAATATATTGCATTGGAATTATAGTATTCATGATATTTACCTTGTTTCCATCAATTTTAAGTGGGTTGTCTGATGTTTTCATAGGTACCAATGGCTTCAATTAGGGTTTAGGGCTCAAACTAGGGTTCAGCTAGGGCTAGGGTTAGGGTTAGGGTTAGGAAAACGGTGAGTCTGAGGGTTGAGGCAAGTTTACAGTTGTGTTTAGCAGCTTGAAGAAAGGTAAGGACATGGGTTTGTTCATGATTTTGAATGAACCAAAAATTTTCTCTAGTAGCATGGTTTATGACCATCTAATATGTGTAATAAATGCATATTTTTTTAGGGAGAACATTTTTGTTTTTTAAATGACCTCATACATATTATATTGCATTGGAATTATAGTATTCATGATATTTACCTTGTTTCCATCCATTTTAAGTGGGTTTTCTGATGTTTTCATAGGTACCAATGGCTTCAATTAGGGTTTAGGGCTCAAACTAGGGTTCAGCTAGGGCTAGGGTTAGGGTTAGGGTTAGGAAAACGGTAAGTCTGAGGGTTGAGGCAAGTTTACGGTTGTGTTTAGCAGCTTGAAGAAAGGTAAGGACATGGGTTTGTTCATGATTTTGAATGAACCAAAAATTTTCTCTAGTAGCATGGTTTATGACCATCCAATATGTGTAATAAATGCATATTTTTTTAGGGAGAACATTTTTGTTTTTTAAATGACCTCATACATATTATATTGCATTGGAATTATAGTATTCATGATATTTACCTTGTTTCCATCAATTTTAAGTGGGTTTTCTGATGTTTTCATAGGTACCAATGGCTTCAATTAGGGTTTAGGGCTCAAACTAGGGTTCAGCTAGGGCTAGGGCTAGGGTTAGGGTTAGGAAAACGGTAAGTCTGAGGGTTGAGGCAAGTTTACGGTTGTGTTTAGCAGCTTGAAGAAAGGTAAGGACATGGGTTTGTTGATGATTTTGAATGAACCAAAAATTTTCTCTAGTAGCATGGTTTATGACCATCCAATATGTGTAATAAATGCATATTTTTTTAGGGAGAACATTTTTGTTTTTTAAATGACCTCATACATATTATATTGCATTGGAATTATAGTATTCATGATATTTACCTTGTTTCCATCAATTTTAAGTGAGTTTTCTGATGTTTTCATAGGTACCAATGGCTTCAATTAGGGTTTAGGGCTCAAACTAGGGTTCAGCTAGGGCTAGGGTTAGGGTTAGGGTTAGGAAAACGGTAAGTCTGAGGGTTGAGGCAAGTTTACGGTTGTGTTTATCAGCTTGAAGAAAGGTAAGGACATGGGTTTGTTCATGATTTTGAATGAACCAAACATTTTCTCTAGTAGCATGGTTTATGACCATCCAATATAAAAAATGCATATTTTTTTAGGGAGAACATTTTTGTTTTTTAAATGACCTCATACATATTATATTGCATTGGAATAATAGTATTCATGATATTTACCTTGTTTCCATCAATTTTAAATGGGTTTTCTGATGTTTTCATAGGTACCAATGGCTTCAATTAGGGTTTAGGGCTCAAACTAGGGTTCAGCTAGGGCTAGGGTTAGGGTTAGGGTTAGGAAAACGGTAAGTCTGAGGGTTGAGGCAAGTTTACAGTTATGTTTAGCAGCTTGAAGAAAGGTAAGGACATGGGTTTGTTCATGATTTTGAATGATCCAAAATTTGTCTCTACTAGCATGTATACCTATGACCATACAAAAGGTGTATTAAATGCATGTTTTCTTGAGGAAAACATTTATGTTTTTTAAATGACCTCATACATATTATTTTGTGTAGGTATTATTGTCTTCATGATATTTTCCTTGTTTTACATCCATATTAAATGGTTTTTCTGATGTTTTCAAAGGTACCAATGGTTTCAATTAGGGTTCAAGGCTCAAAGTAGGGTTCAGCTAGGGTTAGGGTTAGGAGAACGGTAAGTCTGAGGGTTGAGGCAAGTTTACGGTTGTGTTTAGCAGCTTGAAGAAAGGTAAGGACATGGGTTTGTTCATGATTTTGAATCAACCAAAAATTTTCTCTAGTAGCATGGTTTATGACCATCCAAAATTTCTAATAAATGCATATTTTTTTAGGGAGAACATTTTTGTTTTTTAAATGACCTCATACATATTATATTGCATTGGAATAATAGTATTCATGATATTTACCTTGTTTCCATCAATTTTAAATGGGTTTTCTGATGTTTTCATAGGTACCAATGGCTTCAATTAGGGTTTAGGGCTCAAACTAGGGTTCAGCTAGGGCTAGGGTTAGGGTTAGGGTTAGGAAAACGGTAAGTCTGAGGGTTGAGGCAAGTTTACGGTTGTGTTTAGCAGCTTGAAGAAAGGTAAGGACATGGGTTTGTTCATGATTTTGAATGATCCAAAAATATTCTCTAGTAGCATGGTTTATGACCATCCAATATGTGTAATAAATGCATATTTTTTTAGGGAGAACATTTTTGATTTTTAAATGACCTCATACATGTTATATTGCATTGGAATTATAGTATTCATGATATTTACCTTGTTTCCCTCAATTTTAAATGGGTTTTCCGATGTTTTCATAGGTACCAATGGCTTCAATTAGGGTTTAGGGCTCAAACTAGGGTTCAGCTAGGGCTAGGGTTAGGGTTAGGGTTAGGAGAACGGTAAGTCTGAGGGTTGAGGCAAGTTTACGGTTGTGTTTAGCAGCTTGAAGAAAGGTAAGGACATGGGTTTGTTCATGATTTTGAATGAACCAAAAATTATCTCTAGTAGCATGGTTTATGACCATCCAATATGTGTAATAAATGCATATTTTTTTAGGGAGAACATTTTTGTTTTTTAAATGACCTCATACATATTATATTGCATTGGAATTATAGTATTCATGATATTTACCTTGTTTCCATCAATTATAAGTGGGTTTTCTGATGTTTTCATAGGTACCAATGGCTTCAATTAGGGTTTAGGGCACAAACTAGGGTTCAGCTAGGGCTAGGGTTAGAGTTAGGGTTAGGAAAACGGTAAGTCTGAGGGTTGAGGCAAGTTTACGCTTGTGTTTAGCAGCTTGAAGAAAGGTAAGGACATGGGTTTGTTCATGATTTTGAATGAACCAAAAATTTTCTCTAGTAGCATGGTTTATGACCATCCAATATGTGTAATAAATGCATATTTTTTTAGGGAGAACATTTTTGTTTTTTAAATGACCTCATACATAATATATTGCATTGGAATTATAGTGTTCATGATATTTACCTTGTTTCCATCAATTTTAAGTGGGTTTTCTGATGTTTTCATAGGTACCAATGGCTTCAATTAGGGTTTAGAGCTCAAACTAGGGTTCATCTAGGGCTAGGGTTAGGGTTAGGGTTAGGAAAACGGTAAGTCTGAGGGTTGAGGCAAGTTTACAGTTGTGTTTAGCAGCTTGAAGAAAGGTAAGGACATGGGTTTGTTCATGATTTTGAATGATCCAAAATTTGTCTCTACTAGAATGTATACCTATGTCCATACAAAAGGTGTATTAAATGCATGTTTTCTTAAGGAAAACATTTATGTTTTTTAAATGACCTCATACATATTATTTTGTGTAAGTATTATTGTCTTCATGATATTTACCTTGTTTTACATCAATATTAAATGGTTTTTCTGATGTTTTCAAAGGTACCAATGGTTTCAATTAGGGTTCAAGGCTCAAAGTAGGGTTCAGCTAGGGTTAGCGTTAGGAGAACGGTAAGTCTGAGGGTTGAGGCAAGTTTACGGTTGTGTTTAGCAGCTTGAAGATAGGTAAGGACATGGGTTTGTTCATGGTTTTGAATGAACCAAAAATTTTTTCTAGTAGCATGGTTTATGACCATCCAATATGTGTAATAAATGCATATTTTTTTAGGGAGAACATTTTTTTTTTTAAATGACCTCATACATATTATATTGCATTGGAATTATAGTATTCATGATATGTACCTTGTTTCCATCAATTTTAAGTGGGTTTTCTGATGTTTTCATAGGTACCAATGGCTTCAATTAGGGTTTAGGGCTCAAACTAGGGTTCAGCTAGGGCTAGGGTTAGGGTTAGGGTTAGGAAAACGGTAAGTCTGAGGGTTGAGGCAAGTTTACGGTTGTGTTTAGCAGCTTGAAGAAAGGTAAGGACATGGGTTTGTTCATGATTTTGAATGAACCAAAAATTTTCTCTAGTAGCATGGTTTATGACCATCCAATATGTCTAATAAATGCATATTTTTTTAGGGAGAACATTTTTGTTTTTTAAATGACCTCATACATATTATATTGCATTGGAATTATAGTATTCATGATATTTACCTTGTTTCCATCCATTTTAAGTGGGTTTTCTGATGTTTTCATAGGTTCCAATGGCTTCAATTAGGGTTTAGGGCTCAAACTAGGGTTCAGCTAGGGCTAGGGTTAGGGTTAGGGTTAGGAAAACGGTAAGTCTGAGGGTTGAGGCAAGTTTACGGTTGTGTTTAGCAGCTTGAAGAAAGGTAAGGACATGGGTTTGTTCATGATTTTGAATGAACCAAAAATTTTCTCTAGTAGCATGGTTTATGACCATCCAAAATTTCTAATAAATGCATATTTTTTTAGGGAGAACATTTTTGTTTTTTAAATGACCTCATACGTATTATATTGCATTGGAATAATAGTATTCATGATATTTACCTTGTTTCCATCAATTTTAAATGGGTTTTCTGATGTTTTCATAGGTACCAATGGCTTCAATTAGGGTTTAGGGCTCAAAGTAGGGTTCAGCTAGCGTTAGGGTTAGGAAAACGGTAAGTCTGAGGGTTGAGGCAAGTTTACAGTTGTGTTTAGCAGCTTGAAGAAAGGTAAGGACATGGGTTTGTTCATGATTTTGAATGATCCAAAATTTGTCTCTACTAGCATGTATACCTTTGACCATACAAAAGTTGTATTAAATGCATGTTTTCTTAAGGAAAACATTTATGTTTTTTAAATGACCTCATACATATTATTTTGTGTTTGCATTATTGTCTTCATGATATTTTCCTTGTTTTACATCAATATTAAATGGGTTTTCTGATGTTTTCAAAGGTACCAATGATTTCAATTAGGGTTCAAGGCTCAAACTAGTGTTCAGCTAGGGTTAGGGTTAGGATAGCAGTAAGTCTGAGGGTTGAGGCAAGTTTACGGTTTTGTTTACTTCGTAGGACCCCTAATAATAATCCTAACAGATGCAATAAGATTCCACCAGCTTCGCTGCTTGGACCCCTAATAAATAGACCTCATGATAGTCTTTATCTTATATCAGTTTTATTTGGGACACAGTGCGTCTATTGCTGACTCTAGTGTGAGACTCCATCCATGACTTTCTACAGCCACCCTGAGGACATTATGAGTATTACAACTGTTCAGAAAAGATGGTATGTCCTGTTTATTCAGGAAAAGGTTCTTTTTTTTCTCATTGTGAGAAGAGATTGATTTTGTCACTAGTCCCTCACAGACTACCAAAACATAATTATATTATGGATATTTAACCCGTTTTTCACTGTTATTTGATTATATCGTGATTTTCATTTCATTCATTTACATAGCCTACCTCTGTGATTAGACTGAGAATGAGAGGGAAAAGTGGCCTATACTGCCAAGCTATAGGAAAGCAACTATGCAAAATAAATGAAAGTTTATTTTCAAATTATTGCATCATTTTAGTGTACTGAAACTACATGTTGCTGTTCATTAAATAAATAAATTCAACAAATTAGCTAAAAGCCTGGATTCTCATTCATATTTCCTTATTTAAAATTAAATAGCTTATATTTTGAATAGTAAAACATTGCAGTTTAAGAACCACTGATAGTACTCACATCTGCCGTCTAAGTTTGGTTCCATTGTCACCATATCGCATCACATCCTTCCACAGCCACTGAAATGCAGGCTTTCCTGTGCAATGCCAACAAAGTACAGGTGCATTTCCTTCATTTAAGAATGTTACTCACACGTGCACGCACACACACACACACAAGCACACAAACATACACACACACACACGCACACAAACACACACACACACGCACGCACACACACACACACACACACACACACACACACGCACACACACGCACGCACACAAACATACACACACACACACGCACGCACGCACGCACACAAACATACACACACACACACACACACACACACGCACACAAACATACACACACACACACGCACACAAACACACACAAACATACACACACGCACGCACGCAAACACACACACATGCACGCACGCACACAAACATACACACACGCACGCACGCAAACACACACACACGCACGCACGCACACAAACATACACACACACACACACACACACACACGCACACACACAATGGTCCAAACTGAGGGGCCTTTCCCAGCCCTGCTGTGAACCCTTTCACCACCTATGAAGCCTGACTGGCAGATCCACCTCTTCCACAGTATGAACCTCTTCCCTCTGTCATTGACCCACATCCCTCTGTTTCTCTCCATTAGTCTGGCTCAGAATTAGATTTGGACAAATTAAGAATGACCTTTACCCATTGCTTGAAAAGCTTTTGAAACACGGAAACAGACCGACATTTTATGTAGGGAAAAAAAAGGGATACATCTTTTTCTCTCACTGTCTTTTTCCATTAACCTATTTTATGTCTGTGTGGGCAGAGCTGGGTCACAGTGCTCAGGGTGAGAGCTGGACTCTCAATAGCATCCATTCTATGGCTGTTACCGGTGTCTGTCCATCACAGAGCTTCTCATCGTCACGGCCTTGCGTGTGTATCTCCCAGGCTCACTGCTTTGCGTGTTTGTATTTCTCAGGCAGTGTCACGTGTGTGCATCTGCATATCACTCAGAGTGTGATGCGCACTTGCGTATACAGCTGCGTTATCACTTGCGTATATAGCTGCGTGTTATTACTTGCGTATATTGCTGCGTGTAACATTGATACATTTAGGTAATAATTATAGTTTGAGTGAGAGACTGCGTGCGTGTGTATGGTGAAAAATACATCCGAATCACACTGTGCTCATTAGTGAATAAATGAATTTCTAAGAAAAGGACAAAAAGTCCAGACATTTATTTACCCAAATAAAAATCAAACAAGCCACTTCAGTTGAAAACACGTCCCTCCCCACCCAATATTATCATTTTGTACTGGGTTATGCTGTCAGTGTTCACCCAAAATAAAACCCATATAAAATGTCCTGTTTGTTATCCCCCTCATAGTTCAAATGAGATCTACATCATTGAGGGTAGTAACTGTGTAGTTGCTTCTTGAAACATCTCTTTGCTTTGTGTGTCTTTTCCATGCCAGGTATGCCATGCATCAACCCCGTCTCCTCATGCCACCGTCATGTGTAAAATTCCCTTTCCATTGTTCCCTCATCTGCCTATCCTCCCCATCCCCCCTCAGCACTTTCTCACCCCTCCTGCATTCCAGCCCTTTTTTAAGCCCCCCCGCCCCCCCCCCCCCCCCCCCCCCCCCCCTCTCAGAGCTGACCTAATTCTTCTCAGTCTGGAGCCCCGGACTTTCTCCACCAGCCCTTTTCCCCACAGATCTTTCGTTCCTGGTCCTCACCGAACCCCAGGCCAAACGGCGAAGCAGGACGGCTGTTCCTGTGGCGGATACTCTCGGCGCGTCCCAGAGCGTCGGCGCTTTCGGGTTTTTCGGCCCTCACATCCAGGCCTGAGCGGTGAAATATTTAGAGTTCCTGTGAGGCAGGCTTTCCCGCTAATTACCGGAGACTAAGCCCCGCTGCCAGTCGCCTCTCTTATCTCGCCCGCTCCGAGCCGGCAACCTCAATTCCTTTTGAATCAAAACATACCCCAGATCCGACTGCTCGTAAATATTCATGGTACGGAGAGAGGGCTTCTCTTGAAAGTTTCAGGGAGCACAGCCAAGCTACAGAGAGGAGAGTCAGAGCCAGAGAGAGTTTCATGAAGCTGAAAATGGGTGTGGGATAAATTTGGTATGAGGGCAGTAGTCCATAGAGGTTGTGAGGTCTTGTTCTGTGGAATTCACATGGTGTCAGTTTATCAGATCGACAATGAGCAGATTCCTGTTTGTTCACGTCTTTGGAATTAAACCGTATCCAGTGACGCTCTGTAGCTGCATATGAATGGGATTTTTGCCGTATTCTTGTGAGAATTTTCTCAGTGAATGATTGTAAAGTGCGTTGCTGGAGAGTTGTTAAGCCATTATAATAAACCATCTGCTTTTTTTCCCCCATTCATGCGTGTCCTCGTCAGTGCCTGTTACACTCGTGACATACCTGCCCTCCTGTCTGAGTGTCGAATGCGGGTCGTCTCCTGTCCCTGCTGCTCTGAGGCTCCTCCCGCCTTCTGCACTGAGCACGTCTTTCCTCCGATAGGACACGGTGCCTCACACAACTTCATAGAACACACATTACATGAACACACACACACGCGCACACACACACACACGCACAAACACACACATACACACACAGACACACACACAGACACACACATACACACACACCCGGGGTACTCCACCAGGATGCAGCTCCTGGAGGGATGCAATCTGTCCTTTTTTCAATTCTTCATAAACCACTAATTCTTCAAGCTGGGTCAGGAAATTAAATTATCTGAACCACAATAAAGGCCCTGCCTGTACTCGGGTTGTTTGTGTTAAGGTCATATCAGACTTGAATCTGAGCCCAACGTTATGAGCTGCAGAAGTGACTGAGCCAGTTGAGTAGAGGAAATGCCATCCTGCATAGAAATCAACAGCAAGGTCAATAGCAATAAAATATCCAGTTATAAACAAAACGTGCATCACAGCTCAATACACAGTACAATACAAAGTACATCAGAGAAAAATAGAAACTGTATTATAGGATTGACCACCAAGAAAAAAGCCAACTGAAAACTACACTATCAGATTTTGTGACATAGGGCCAAGAAAGCAGTTGATTTACTAGTTTATCATTAATATTTCCTGCAGACATTTATTCAAAAATGGCAACAACCAAAATTTACATGATTGTTTTTTATCTTTAAGGTAATTCACACCTCTAACAGGGTGTCACTTTCAGACCATGGTTTATGAGATGCCTGAATCCCTCTCTGTAAACTGGCACTGCTCATCTGTTCCAGTGTCACTTCTAATACTCCAGCATGGTACCAGGTTTTAAAAGAACAATGGTGCTAACTTTTCTGACCTACTGGTGCCTGTTCCAGCTGAATTCACACCGCAGCTCTACTAGATATCTGCACAGACCTCAGAAATTCCTCCCAAAAGCTCTATGTTCTGAACACTCTATGCTCTATGTTCTTTGCATTGTAAAAAAAAAAAAATTCTTAAAACTTGACAAATTACTTTCAATTCTCGATTTCAAACATGTAATTCATGCCTGTGACTAAAAAAATGCTCCTGTTTTTAACCTCTGCACTACTTTTAACTACTGTTACACTGCTCTCTTTCTCCATTTGATGCCTGTAACCACTTTGTTTACCGTCTTGTGTAACTTTGTGTTTTATGTCAGGGCTCCCCATGCAAAAGAGATTTCGATCCCAATGGTGTTTTTCGTGGTTAAATACGGGTTAAAATAAAAATGTAAAAATCGCAGCACAGATTCTCTGGTCTTTAAGATCACTTCGTGACCAGACTGCATTCCGTGGACCCATTACAGCTGATCTACCTCACATGGATCGGTGCTCCTCCCCATAGACTTCGTGAGCCAGTTAAGACCGCAGGGTGAACGGGCCAGTTACTTCCACCGTGAGTCAGCAGCTCTCAGCCGGGCTTCTTCGCCCATAGCAGGAGACAGCAGGATGGCAGCTCGTTTCGAGCGGCATAAACACTGCCAACGGCCACAAGCATTCACAGATCACTGGCTCTGAAACACACAAATCCTCTTAAGAAAGCCGCCCTTTTTCTCCCTCTCACACGAAGTTCAGCAACATCGCGCAGCTGCCCACACATTCTCACGACTTCCACACGGAGAGCAGACACGCAAAGCACTTCCTGACATTCCAGACCCAGAGCAGTGACTGGCTTAATCTTTCATCAACCTGCATTTCTGAAGCCATACTCCCCCTCCAGACTCTTTTACACTAAACCCAATGTCAAGGACAATTCCATCATTTTCAGTGGAGAGCTCCATCTTGTTGAAGAATATGTTGGCACAGAAATATGAACAAACATATTCTAATGCAACAATGAGTGAAATCAAAAGTATGGCTAGAGAAATAGCCTGAGCTATTTGGAAGCTATTATTAGAATAAGGAAACTGCCAAACACACAATTGCTGTTCCTTTAATGAAAACTTTTTTTTTTTATTTAGAAAGGTTTAACGGGTTGGGGCTACAGCACATCAGTCAGTCCGGTTGGGATCTTCTCTGCTGGGACTGCAGCCTTGACGCTCTGTGGCCTCTTCTCGGTCCGGCTCGGTGGCGCTCGGCTTTGGAAACGCGGTCGCGGTCAAACGGGACTCGCTGATGTCCTGCGGTCCAACCCCACCTCTCGGTGGTCACTGGCGAAGCTAATGCTGCTTCCTCCTGAAAGAGCATCCTGTAGAACAACACAAACACACGGTTAAACCACTGACCAGGACAGAAACCACAGACAATCGTTTCAGAAGCAGGGATGAATTAGTCTGCAGTTCAGGGAGTGATGGGAATAGCATCCTGGTTCTGCAGCCCAACCAGGATTTGGAGCTCAGGTGAACAAGTAATAAATACAAATACTTATCAGCAATTTGATGTATAATAATGAATAATATGTATGAAGTCACTCGTGTTTTGTAGAGAAACTGACTATCTCCCTGTAGAAGCTCGAGGTAGACCCAGAGTGGTTTTTAAGCCTGGGTGAAACCGCTGGATTAGAGGGCAGTTACACAAGCTTCCTCAGCTGCACCTGAGGTAGCACAGCCACAAGATCAACCTCTATGCTCTCCATAAGAACAGGTGAACCACTTCTCTTTAGATTACCACCCTTTCGTTGAAAACTATACAGGTTTTGGTCAATAGTGCACATCTTTGACAAACGCATAGTACAGTTTAAATCTTTGCTTTCCTCGCGATAGGACCAGACCTGGGTCAAATACGTATTTGTTCTGGACAATTTGGATTCAAATTGTCTACGCTTTGTTGGTCTTGTCTGGTGTACTGGAATGAATAAAATACTCTCATAAAGTGCAAACCCCGTCTTCTGGTCATAGTGGCAGGCTCAATTACACCAGGCAAGATCAATAGAGCACAGAAAAGAATTTGAATCTGAAACAAATATGTATTTCACCCAGGTCTGGATATGATCATTATCATTGTTTATTCTTACTGCCTCTCTTGCATGCATTTTGGTGCAGTCTCTGGAACTCAGGCTGGCTAGTTGGTAATATAACTGCTCTTTATAGGCAATTCATCTAAAGGCAACATGCCAAACACATCCCCTCAATGGCAGTTACACCAGGCAAATTATATGTTTAAGACTCAAGACCAACCTCACTAGCCTATGAAAAGGGAGAAGATAAATGGTATTACCTACAAGCCAACCTATAGTACATTTTGTTTTGTATATTCACTTCCTCTGAAGTAGCTAATTACAGCTTAATCAGTGTATAATGCAGCCTTAAAAATGGATAGCATTACATCTTAAATTTAGCTGGCCAACTTAACTAGCCCATTAACCAGCACACGTTACTTGCACTAACAAAGGAGTAAATTAACCAATTTGATGGCTCCATCTGTTAGCCAATAGCTATTAGCACAATAGATCATAATCTATCCCTTAACCTTAAGCATATAGAGTCTGGCAGCTTGTTCCTTCATTCTAACAATATTAGACAGCCATTTTTGCACACACAACATCTGTTAAAATCAAACCATTAGAATGTGCAGGGCAGGCACATTCACAAGGAACAAGTCAACAGAAGTTAAATACAATAGACAAACCTCTAACATTTTTATGAGCAAAAATAAACACTGCACCCTTGCAGCAGTGGCAGATGCTTTTAAAAACTCAGAGAAATCACATAACTACAGCTCTCATAACAATACATAATGAACCAAAACATAAGGTAATGCAGTAATACAAAATCCAAAAGGCACAATTCCGAATACAGTTTAAAATGGTCGCTCAAGGGCAGCGTCATTTTTTCAGCTCATTGCAAGACTGCGTATAAAGCGGCCTGAATTAATGTAGAATAAAACTTTCTACATGCGCTTGATATTCCAGCAATGTCACGGGGGCCTACAAATGGTGTCGGATCTGCATTACAGCTGAGCTTTTACAGAACACAGTCGTGATTACAGACACAAATATATGAATCTAAAAACACTGCTTTATTCACTTTGACCAAAGTCCCCCTCAATGTTTTTCCTGTTCACAGAGAGGAAAAACATCACAAGCACTCAAAACATAAATCTTAAAGAAAAACTCATATTCCTAAGAAAGGACAGCAAATCCAACTGTTTAATGCAACTAGACAAAATGGAGGAGAGTCTAAATCATTTTAGAAAAATAATACGGGGAAGCAAAACAGATGGGAGGCCTGGCACACGTCACGAAACAGAAGGGACCCGCCTGCCTGTTGCTACATACAATATTAAAGCTGATTCACAACAAGTTAGCGAAGATACTGAGGGAGAAACTGATTTCCACTGCTTGGTGGAGAAAAGCTATCTCTGGAAAACTGCTCCAGGATTCAGCAGTTGCCACTGCTGTTCACCACAGAAGAGTATTGCAAGAGTACCAACCAAAATAACCAAGCGAGCCTATGAGTGGGTGGGCATGTAGTGACCCCTAAGTTCCAAACACTTGAGGTCAGACTGATTTACCTGGCTTCACATAGTCACTGAAAGTAGTCATTTTCACATTTGAAGCAAGATTTTGTGACATCATAGCCGGTCAGAAAACGAGTGACATCATAGCCTGTCAGATCAACAGAAAGAACGAATGAGGCTGATGTTCACTGACCTTCTGTGAGACGCGCTTTACCACCAGTGGGCTGGCACAGCACTGTGGAGCAGCCCACACACAGCACCACTGTCTGAGCGTGGCTGAACACTGTGGTGATCTTGTAGCATCCTAGGGACGGGACATTGAAACACAGTCAAATGGAGAGCAGTAAGCTATACACATAGACAGAATGGTGGGCCCAACACCAGCCGGATCCCACCTTGCACAGAAACGATAACAGGCCATTACTAACAAAATAGAAATCCGGCAATGCTGTGCTCCGGGTTCATTTGAATCCTGGCACCCCAACGTACATCCAAATATCAGACAGGCGACAGCTTGTAGATGGTTTTGCCATCCCATAACCTGGAAAATACTGTGGAAATTAAGCTGGACACCCAACGTACCTGGACACTTTACATCCATGAAGTAAGAGTTTGGGCTCTGGACCAGACGCTTCTTCTTGTGCCTCCTCTTCTCTTCCTCGGGGGATGGGTGTAACAGGTCTTTAGCAAGCTGCAGGAAAAGTGGTTACAGAGAAATTCCCTTTACAAAACAACACTCTCTGGGTAACTGGCAGCTAGCATAGACTTCGCAGATGACTACTCTCAATGGATGCTTTTCTGCATTAAAACAGCTTGCTTTTTTTTAGACGCTACCCCTGCGTGCATCAATAACCAGCAAGCTAAATTAACGCATTTCCACAGTTAAAATCGTTTCAATTTGCCGTCTATTCAAACTCACGTTAAAGGTCTTTAGAAAGCTAACGTTAACTGAAGGCTACTGAGGTTCTGATTTTAATAAACCTAGTCCACAAGCTATGCATAATGTTCATGCCAAAGGTACGAAGCATAAAAGCTTTAATGTGCTACTAGTCACTCCACTATGTGCCGATTGAATTTAAATTTGTGCCTGCTTGATAGGTAACCTGGAGTTATACATAGCCAATTCCTTGATGCGTCAGAAAAGAATCGGCACAAGCTAACGTTACCCAAATAGCTACATCAAGCAAAATACGCAGGCACATTCACAGGAGAAATTTAAATCAATGACATTGACAACATTGTGCCAAATACACAACCGTTATGAATCACATTTGTACATTCCGTCACAAATAAACGTAGTATTTATTCAGTCTCCATGCTTTGTACTAGCTACATGCAAGCCGCCATCTTGTCTCTCAAACAAACACGCGCTCGACTCACAATAATAGGCTAAATTCGCGGCTGCACGAACTCATACATAAGCAAATTGTAAAATCTGTCGGGTAACTTCATACGCAATGGGCCATTTAGTTCTCTCTTTTTAAATCGTTTATTACTGCACTATATAAGACTTTAACAGAGGTACAGTACTTACTGGCATGTTGGCGAGTTAGTAGCCGTTGCCGAAAAGGGAGGAAGAGGCGGAAACGGAGAGGTATTATAAACGGGGCTGATAACAGGGGCAGGAAGTAGTCGCGAAGCCATTTTTCGAAAGCTGGGTACGTGTGCGAGCTGGGTACGGGGAGGGAGTGCCATATTTGTAAGGTCAAAACGGAAGGCATAGAGCGTACGGCAAGGTCTTTTGGGGAAGGCAACGTATTCTATCATTTGTCCTGAACCAATGTACCACATTTATTTAATGAGTATTAAAATAAAAACCCAGAGTCATTTATCGAAGGCATTTGACTCATATCCTCTGAATTATTTGTATAGGTTTAAGTTAGCAAACGTTAGGCTACTATAGCAAACTTTACAGTGCATGTGCAATGGAGCAGATGAACGTTATCTAATTAAATCACCGATACTGATTATTATAATAAAACACGCAACTAAATAACAACTAGTAATTTGGACTGTAATTTGGATATCCCGACTATTATGCTACTGGTGAATAAAGAAATTTGTTCCTTGCACCTCTTAATCCTTTTAGGATCTGAAATGTCACTTTGGGATCTTGCTGCATGATCAGTAAAATGCTAGTAAAACCAGTTTTGGACAATGTGGTTTAAGTTAACTCTGGGAAATACCCTGAAAATGCCACACTGTAACGTTCTGGAAAAACTTCAGTACATCCATATCTTCCTCAAACACGTTGAAAGTAAATCAGTGCCCTCTGTTGGCAAAACAAATTATCGTCCAACTCTCCGTGTCCCACTCCCTTCTGCCGAACGCCGCGGAGTGCTTGCGAACCCTCTACGTAAGCCGTAGAGAACTTGGACAGCAGAAAATACTCAATTCTGGGCGAAAAAGTAAATGTGTGGATAACAGCTAATCGAACCACAAGAAAAAAGGAAATAAATCTTCCACTGAATTCATTTTCTCCTGTTGCAGCTAAACACAGCGATCTCAGAACTTTGCGATGTGGGACAACTAGAAGGACGTGAATTGGTTCACTTCACTTTTCTGTTGGCTATTTTTCTTATTTTGTCTGAACTCGGAAGAACTGAACCCCGGCAGAGGACGGGAATCTGTCGGTGACAATTTGAAGAAATTTTTTAAATAAGCAGACTAAACTGGAAAGCTGATAACTTCGATGTATGTGTTTTGAGGGGAAAGTAGTGGCAAAGACAAGAAAAAAAGGAAACACAGATTTATGAAACATTACCGCTCTGCTTTCTCTCTCTGCGTGTTTACAGAAGGCTAACGAACTATGGCGAAGAAGTACGACTTCCTATTTAAATTATTGTTAATCGGAGATAGTGGGGTCGGCAAAACTTGTTTGATCATCAGATTCGCGGAGGATAACTTCAATTCCACATACATATCAACAATTGGTAAATATATATCATGGGCATATCTTTTTATCATTGACAATATTTATTTTGCTTTTTATGTTTATGATCACTGTTATTGTTTAGCCCTTAATCAACTATCCCTACCTATAGAGAATTATTCAATAGCCTAATACGGCTACCATTACTGCTGTTTTCTGTTGTTAATAGAGGTGGTCATGTCAGTACCTGTTTAAACACAAGTTCCCTCTTACGCGATTCTTTATCTCCCCTCCGCATAGTGTAAATCATTCTAACCCCGTACTAGGCCCTGTAAACTGCCCCTCTTTTTACCTTTCTCTCTTAATGCGTCTTTCATCTTCCCACTTTCCTTGCCTTCCACCGCTACAGTTCTACCCGCCCCCACTCATATCTCTCTTGCAATCTGTATGTTGAACATAATGACTGTCTTCCCTGGCATTTTGTGCACTCATCCACATCTTCGAAAAGACCCCCCCCCCCCCCACCTTCCCTGTCTCTGCCTCTGCCTCTGCCTGTCTTTATTCACAGGAAATCCAGACAAAAACAAACAAAAATGCAACAGGAGGGAGAGAGAGAAAGAGAGGGGTCATTAAAGAGGGCAGAGCCGGGAGTTCATTAATGCAAATTCTAAACAAGTCAGAGGTGTTTAATTGGCATGACCCAGATTTTTATCCCTGTTTTTGTGTTCATTCTATGTCTATTTTCATGTGACGCACTCGGTGCATGTAATTTCTTTATTGTAAAGCACTTTGAGCTGCATTTATTGTATGAAAGGTGCTATACAAATAAAGTTTATTATTATTATTATTATTATTATTATTATTATTATTATTTTTATTATTAGCAGTTTTGCCAAAGTTGCGGATCAAACTGTTATAACACATTCCCTCCCTCCTGTCATCCAATGACCCCCTCCCGCCCGCCCAAACACGCACGCCCGCACCCAAACTCACCCACGCTGACTGTCAAACCTCTCTGCAGGAATCGACTTCAAGGTGAAGACGATCGAAGTTGAGGGGAAGAAAGTGAAACTGCAAGTCTGGTAGGAAACTTCTGAGCCCTGAAATGAGTGTATCAGGACTGCCTGTATGTGCAGTGCCTGTATGTGCAAACAGTGCTCAAATAAATATATATTCAGTCAAACACCTTAGGCATGCTGTGTTTTAGGGTACAGTTTGAGTGGTGATTGTGATACAAACATGCCAGACAATGCATTCTTAGCATTGCAGTATTTTTTGATAAAATATGATTTTTTTAATGGTCATTTTCACATGTTTATCTGGCTTAAGTAATGAGTACCAGATTGCAAAACTTAATTGTAAGGTTATGTTTGAAGACTGTAAACACTGCTGGAATTGTTTTATATAGTGTATAATGTAGTGTTTCAATGTAAATATAAAATGTGTTGCTTCAGTCACGTGCTTGTTTTCAGCACATTTAAAATGTGCGCATAATTGTGAATGTGTAGCGTAATGCATATCATTACCTTGCATGCAGTGTAGTTGCGTACAATACATAAATGGAGTCTGTAAATGCTCCCTAACAATGCATAGCTATTCTAAAAAGAACAGGCTAAGACTGAGTAACTCTGAGGACAGCAGAGGTGCATTTGTAGCAAAAAAATGTGTACGCATTTCCACAGGGATACCGCAGGCCAGGAGAGGTTCAAGACCATCACTACAGCTTACTACAGAGGGGCTATGGTGAGTGTGATTCTGAACTCAGCGCTAACTGCGCTAAAGCTACAGTTATATTGGACAGTTTGTCTCACTGCTGTCATTCCAATGGCACAGGGCATCATCCTGGTTTATGACATCACTGACGAGAAGTCCTTTGAGAACATTCAGAACTGGATGAAAAGCATCAAAGAGGTGAGGGTAAAGTCAATGGGGGGGGGGGGGGGGGGGGAGAAAGAGGGCAAGGACACATGTTTTATTGCAAGAAAGATGCTCGGAGACAACTGTGAGACACCTAGGGGTTTGTGATGTAAGGAGATTGAAAGGTTGTTATAAAATGTCCTTGTGCTGCTGGGCGGCTCATCCCGTTACGGCACTGTTCTAATGCATGGATGGGTACCGCAGTCCGTTATCAAATCTGGACCATGCCAGTGCTGACTGTGGCAGAAGCCCCGCAGGTGGGTACAGGGTGCATCCCAATACTCAAAAAAATGTATCCTCCTTTCCTCCACTGGCACCTCGTCTCCTCTGTACCCTGGGAACGATCTTTGCGTCCTCCCTTCCTCCAATGTCCCACTATTGGAGCAGACAAGCAAAGCAGCTTCACACTCAGCTCCTTGTCACCTCCTGGCAGAGGATACATTGATGTATCCTACTGCGATGGTCTTTTCACTTTTCTGGGTGACATCATCGTACTCATGCCCACAGGTTCAGTACGGTTATTATCACACACAGCATTCTGCCCAAATACTAGATTACCTACATGGGATAACAAAATGTCAGTTCATTTTTGTGGCCTATACAGACAAATTTATTTGCACATGAATGCTGCTCAAAAGAACATGACTCATAAAAAGGCATGGCAGCTCTTATTATTTCAGCATGTGAATATGCATGAATTACTATTCAACCAGCCGTTTCCAAAGGGTGTATTTATGACAAAGAAAAAATGTGATTTCAGATGGGAAATAAGTGTTTTTTATGTGAATAATGAACACTTGGAAACAATTACTCAGATACTGAAATGTAATTCAGAAATGTTTCTGAATTAGTGGTAGGTTCAGACATCGGACACATTGGGATTCTAGAATTAGAGCAAATTGTTATGTATGCGTATATTATGAGATGTTTACTTTGATCTAACGTTGCTAATTACATCTTCATAAGTGTCCGGACGCAAACTGCAATGTACATATTTGTATCGCTACTGTACATGCAGCTGTAAAATAAAGCTCATGATAGGGCTATTTCATCAACAGCCGACATCAACTTTTCTGAAGCAGACAAGCTGTCCCACCTTTTTTCCCGCCTCCTCCTTCTCCCCTTTCTTTCACTCATCTCTTCTCCTCCTTTCGTCCGCATATTGTACTGTACTGTACTGTACTGTGGAGGAAAGGAAGTGAGGAGCAAGAAGTATTGGGACGCACCCACAGTTGGCTTTAGCATCACCCAGGGAGAGAGGGTTTCAGTTGACCAGATGCTCATGTATAATTGCCCACCAGTGCCCCCTGCTGGGGCCCAAAAGTCTGCCTGTTAAACTGCACATGATGTATCTTCCCCCAACTCATATCTGTGCTCCATATTTGAACTGCAGTGCAATGATAAGCAATGGCTGACATCACATGCTTTGGAAGAGAGCATTTGCTCATCCAGTGGCGTAACCCCTGAATTCCAAGGGCGTTTCAAATTCTGAACCAAACAGACAAGCTTCATGTAATTGTAATTGTAGGGGATATATATGTTTTTATAAATGTATTTTTCTAAAAACATGGCAGGCATGTTTTTATTCAACTGTCTTTAATAAGCTTAAATACTTATCTGAACCATTTTCACTATACAAACTGAATAATGAGGTCCAATCAAGAGCCCATTTGGATACTGGGACACTCCAAGATAAGGAGGGGATTAGAGTGGCATTGTTATACACAAAGTACAGACATTTTATATGGAGCTAATAATGAATCTCCTTCACTTGCCCATTTCCCAGAATGCCTCATCTGGGGTCAGTCGGATGTTGCTGGGGAACAAATGTGACATCGAAGCCAAAAGAAAGGTATCCAAGGAGACGGGAGAGAAGGTAAGGTCAGACAAGACCGTGGCCAATTAGAGTCATTCTTTGTGTTCATCCACATTGATGCTGTCTGTTTGGGTTTTTCATATTTGTACAGAACTAGAAAACATGGAACACCTTTGTTTTTCACTTAAGTGTAAACAAGAAGAATTCCATCACAGCCATGTTAGAATAGCCAGCTATTCGTTTTCCTTATATTTTAGCAGTCCCAGGGTTAATAGAGGAGAGACAGTACACTGCAGTAATACCTGTAGCATACTATGCTCTAATATTTGCTCATTCATTTGCAACCTAAATTTAAAACCCAGCTGATGGATGGTCTGTCTGTCATTGTGCTTTAGTTTTCTTTTCTTTTTTTAGCAAAGCCCTTAGGTGTGGTGACAGCTTGTTCAATGGCATCACTGTTTTATCGGAAATATGCAAAAAATCGCATAGGTCACCTGTAGTCTCTGATGTGTTTCACTCTCAGGTTGGAGAACATTCATGTTATTTGCGCTCACCAAAGCTTTTTTTCCATCCTTTGAAAAGTACAGTATATTATTGTATAGGTCTGTGTAAACCACCGTCTCACAAGCAAGGGTTGAACTTATCAAATGAAACCATTCGATTGATTTGTTTTATGATAATGGTGTCTGTGATGTCGAGCCATCACGCTTTGTTGGGTAACTAAAAGGTGGCGTGACCGTGAATAGTTAGGTAATGGCAGTTGCTATAGGCTCAGGCTAGGTGCTATGTCCTGGCCTTCCCAGGTTCAAGCTTCCACTGTGTTATTATCCAACTATTACCCGGATTAAACAGTGGCAGAACACAATTGATTTTATTCCACCATAGGTAGAGGAGGTTGAAGTCCAACAGTGACCCCCCAGGT
The DNA here is from genome assembly GCF_013347855.1 of Anguilla anguilla. Classification (NCBI taxonomy): domain Eukaryota; kingdom Metazoa; phylum Chordata; class Actinopteri; order Anguilliformes; family Anguillidae; genus Anguilla; species Anguilla anguilla. The sequence goes on from NC_049201.1 coordinate 69,879,721, forward strand.
ACAGCAACATTAGCTTTTCCCTGTGGTGTGCCAGGTGCACACAGGCTACCAGTCGTTATCAGTGAGAGATAATGGCTCTCCACCAAGATTTTCTGAAGCACTGTTTGGTCGGTAGTGTGAAAAAAGCCCCTGGCTTGTGGGAAAGTATAGAGCAGCGCACCCCAAAATTTAAATTAGAAATAATATATCAGCCCGTGTTTAACAACTAAATTGCATCTGTGTCCCCTATCTATGATAAGTGTGTATGTGTGTATGTATGTATGTATGTATGTATTTATGTATGTATGTATGTATGTTCCCTAGTTTCTCCCTTAAATTTGGAAATCCTACTTTTAGCTTCATTGTCCTCCTTAAAACCAGAAGGGCACACAATAACACAGTCTGCAGTCAGCTGCTGGTTTTCACCTGGAAGTCCACCGACTGAATGGCACAACAAGGCACAGAACTGAAACCCACCCTCCCCAAGCCATGCTATGCCCAGTATTTCCCTTCACTGGCAGAACTGCTGTTCACAGTTAGTGCTGACATGGTCAGGGTTCAGGGTTCAGTCACAGGGCATATCACTGCACTAAGCAGATGCCCCAACATGTTACTAAGGAGACCTTTAATGAGATTATCTATTTAATATGCTATTCAGAAAGTTAAAACGGAAAGATATATTTTTCTATTGTTCTACATTTAGTAAATGTTTCATGCAAATATGTCAATATTTCAAGCATTCTGTGAATGTTCAGCTTTGTCTCCTGGGAAACCATTGGTTTAGCAAAATCCCTTACTTCCTCCTTGAAAGCAAAGTAGCTCACAAACCCCACGCACCCTGAAGACAATTGATCAAAGTTCCCTTTCAGGCAAACGTGTTAGCCATATGTCTTTGTAAAGATTATCACCTCTTTCTTCTTGAGTGGTTGTAAAACATTGTTTGCATATGAGTTTGAGCCAGTTATAGAGTTATACTGTTATTACTGTTTATGTTAATATTGACAATGTTGACAATATGAAGACTGTATATTTCACAGCAGTTGTCTTGTGGTGTTCATGACAGCTTGCAAAGGATCATGGGATTCGGTTCTTTGAGACAAGTGCAAAGTCCAGCATTAATGTGGAGGAGGTAAGCGACTGTTCTTCACGTGATTCCTGTAGTTTTTCATAAGTCCTTCAAAGTGTCTTCATTTTCATATTTCATACAGGTATCTGAGAGAATACTAAGGTGATTTGTCTTTTAAGTTCAGTTTGATTAATAATTTAAGACAGTGTCCAAAAGGGCAATTCATTTCATAATTAAAGCACTTATTCATCTTATGGTTATTGTTCAATTTGGTAGTGATCAGAACTGACAAAGAACATTGAGTAATGAAAAACAGTAACACTTGAACGCTTTAACATTTCAATTTGTTATTCAAAGTAAAGAATAAACTGGTTTGAGGTGAAACTGAATCCAAGCTTAAACTGAAAGAGGAATCAATTGGCAGTTCCTCATAAACAGGACCTACATTAATGTATGAGTTCCTCTCATTGCAGTCCTTTATCGCCCTGGCACGAGACATTCTCCTGAAGTCAAGCAAGAAACAGGTGAATATTTATTTCCCTTATATTAACACTGACTGCTCAGACACGCACTGGGCGTCATTCACAAACTGTTTCTTATCAATTATTCTTACTTTTGTTCTTAAAAATGTTCCTACGAATAACAAATATGGGATTTGTGACGCTTGTGCAGACCTTTGTTTTTGTGCACCTCTCTGGTGTATGAGATGCGCAATCCTGTTCATGTGATTGGCATAAGGACATTTAGTGTATCAGGAATTGCTATGCACAGGCAGATTGTATGCCCACTCACCCACACTGAACAAACACACTGCCTTTTTATCTGGCACACATGCTCTTCAAACAAACACTAAAACACTAGCTTTGTGGTGTACATACTTACAACGACGTATGTGCCACCTGCCAAGGTAATAGCTTTCTGATTCTAATGATAATACAGTACAATGTCCAGTGACACATGGCTGTGATGGACTTTTTGTTACGTGGCAGAGCAGCCTTGTAGTGTGTAAATCTACTGCACGGCTACATTAAACTTACAGTGTTGTGTGTTGTGTCTCATAGGGTCCTGGGGGTCAAGAGGTGCATCTGACTCCCACTGTGAAGAAATCTTCAAAATGTCTTTTATTCTGAACTGGGCTAAGAGGGGGGTCATTACCAGATGGGTATTAACGGATGAGGGCCATATAGGAACAGTGTTACACCAAGGAGAGGTTTTATAAGGGAGAAATGTCAAGTAGGGAAGTATTATGCATGTGGGGAAGTTAAGGGAAGTTTCTTGAATGGAGAGGTTAAGTAGGATGATGGCTTCCATGTGTATGCAACATACAATCTGATTGGTTGGCTGGGGTGCTCATGATGGCCACCACGGCGCTTACACAGAATCACAATTTGGCTACACTACAGAAGCACGCATTAGTGAAAAGACACAGCTGAATAAACATCAGCATAAAAGGCTGAGTACTTATAGCTGGGTCAGGTGAAGACCTGTGGCACCCGCTTGTGGAGGACTGTAGTCCAGAAGGTGCTGACTTCTGTGCGAGCACTTCATTACCTGATTGAATTCGCTTTCTGTTTCATTTAACCGTTTCAAATTTTCTGCTCATGAGAGGGCGCTTGATGGCTGGAAAACTTGCTGGACTGCAGCCTTCCATGAACGGAGACTGTTGTGGCCACAGAGAATGTGACGGAGAACACACGGAAATGTTTTTGGAGATACAAGACCAGAATAGAGGGATGACGGGAAGAAGAATATAAAAGTGGGGCTGAGGGATAAAGTCAAGAAAATGGAGGAAGATGTATGCTGAAAAGGTGCCTGGAATCCTGACATTGACTGACCAACGGACTGACTGACTGACTGACCGACCGACAGACTGACTCACCTGTTGTATATCTTTCTCAACACTTCACAGGTTCTATATTTGCTGAAAACACTGCTTTTTGAGTCTCAATGCTGCATAATCCCTTTGGCCATCTGGCCCCAGCACTTTCCTGCGTGTTGTTTCTTCGTTAATACCCCTGCCTGTCACCAACACTCCCTTTTCTTCATATTTTCTGCCAGTCATTCATTCTCAACATGAAAACATTGCTGGCACCTCATTTATTTTGTGACATTCCTGTCAGATTATATACTGTATGAACTGCTTCGAAGATATGAACCAGACCGTAAAAATATATAATAAAAGAGGTGAACTAAAGGGAATTGAAATTGTGTTGTCAATTACTTCTTTGCGAGCCTGTTTTATCTGTGACACTAGACAAAGAATATAGCCTTGGCTACCAGCCACACAAATGCATCACAACAAATGGGACTGTATACATGACAGAAATAAATAACGTGTAGACGAAGTGTTTACCGAGATCTTATTTTGTGATATGATATGATATGTGATATGATATCAAATTGAGAATTTACTCAATTTGAAGTTTCTGCGCCGGTCGTTCATAACGCCACCACATGCAGGGCTACGCAGTCTTGGATGTTCTAAGAGGAAGTAGCTGTTTCTATATGCTGAGGGGAAGAAACTAGTCTAGTACAGCTATAACACAAGTGGTCATGAAAACTATTTTCAAACTGACGACCTTTCTTTTGTCCTAAAATCCTCGTCGCTCCGCTAATACACATAATATGTGCTATTTTTTATGATGACGTTTAATTGGTTATGGAGAGATTAATGAGGACGGTTTCGTTTGGGGAAAATCATGGCCCGAGATCCGGAGAAAGGAAACTATTGAGTTGACATAGACGGCCTAACTCACCACACCTTTGATCACACCTGCAATTGGAGATTCATTTGATTATGTTTGTGAATTTTTCCCGGTTCGAGAGCGTTGCTAAAATAACGATAAGTTCGAAATAAAATATTTGTATGCAAAAGGCGACATATCAGTTCTAAAATGGGATTGGCCGTGTTCTTTGGGTGCTCATTTATAACTTTCGGACCGGCTTTTGCATTGCTTATGTTTACTGTGACAGACAGTCCTGTTCGAGTGATTATATTGGTGGTAGGGTGAGTTATCCAAGACATTTTACTTAAATTATTTTACTTTGCTAACATCGTTAAGCAACCTACAGTATTTCACCATATTGATCACGCAACTTTATATCATGAGCGTTTATATCAAGGGAAATTTTAATTTCAAAATGTGTCCGACAGGTAGCCAATCTAAACAAATGGGAGTGCAAAGGTGAAGTCCAAAGACTAGAGCACGCCGTTTTTTTAACGGCTACCATGTCCCATGTTGTTTTAGTTCTTTCTATTTGTGGAAATGCTTAATCTATAGGCCTCTCTTAATTGAAGCTGACTTTTGTAGCTGGCTTCGGAGTGCACCGTGAGGATGGAGTGCACGCTACAGTTAATTTGGTTTATGCCTAGTTCAGGTCTGCTGTATAGCTACATTGCAGAGAAATGCGCATGTCGATTTTACGCTTTACCCCCTTCTTTCAGGGCCAGTTTATGGCTGGTCGGTCTCGTGCTGTCCTCTTTGATGTGGTATGCCCTAGTATCCCTCTGTGGTGGCTCAGATCCAAACCTGCAGCTGCAGCTTCTAGCAGCGGTGGCGGCAGTGGCTGTGTTTATTCAGGAGGCGCTCAGGGCTGCTTCCTACAAGCTACTAAGGTGCGGACATGTACGCAGCGTATAGGCTCTGCTGCCCTGTCTGCGAGACTGCCCAGAAATGATTACTTTATGCTTTCTTGCATGCTTGTGTGATTATTGTCAGTGTGGTTTTACCTGATAAACTGCAGAGAAAAGTATAATATAAACAAGTAATTTTGATGTTGAACACATCATAGACATGCTTTAAGGCACACACTGAGTCATTCAGGATAAGATCAACAAAATTTCTGCCATGATCTCAGCTTTATTTGACAGACCGGTTTTTCCAATGAATGACACACCTTTGAATGACAGACATTTGCTTACTGCATTACAAATATTTAAGGTGGTGCTTTGTGTAGTCCTCTTTCCAAGTGAAAACTGGAAAAACTTTGGATGTCTGGGATGGAAATTACAGAATGTGTTGATTTCACCTGATCACATGGCTGTTCCTTTACTGAAGTGATAATTTGCATGCTTTTATATCTGATTCATCCATTGTTACCTTTGCTTGAACGTGATGGACACTATTCCCTAGATTTTTTTCTCACGAGACAACACATGCAGCTCTTGCCAGTTTTGTTGTGAAAGGAGGACCTACCCTTTCTCTGCAACAAAAGGCCTTCGGTGAGTCTATGCTTTAGAATCTGTAAAACTTGAATTTTAAACGTTTAAATGTGTGCCATTCTGACAAGTGCCACGCCCCTCTCTGCCTTTGTCTCCATCCCCCCCAGTCAGTGGTCTGGCCTTTGGCCTAATGAGCTCAGCCTTTTCCTTTGCCAACATCCTGTCAGTGTCGCTGGGGCCGGGCATTGTGGGAATTCACGGGGAATCGTCTCACTTCTTCATTACCTCTGGTATGTGATGGCAAAGGAGGGCAAGGAAAGTCATTTCAGCCATTGCATTTAACTGGCACGGGGGGGGGGGGACACACACTTTGTGCCTTTATCACATATTTCGGCAAGTCTCTTGAATTAAATAGGCAATATAGCAGATGCATTGGTGCAGTATGGTAGGTAGAATGCTGGGCACTATCCCTGTATATCTCTGTATGTCTCATTTACAGTCTTCCTTTTTCCCCTTCCACTGTTTTCTCCAATATGTCCCTGCCTCTTGTCCCTTTCCCTCTCTCTCCTCTCTGTTGTCCTGCCTTGCCTTCCCCCTCTCCACTGTCTGTCCTCAGCCTTTCAGGCCATGATGCAGTCCGGCCTGCAGGTCTGCTGGTCAGTGCTGCTCTTCTCTGCCTGTGAGAGGCGGAGCTGGGCCAGGGGTGTTGCCGTGGTGCTGTCACACCTGCTGAGCTGTGGACTGGTGAGGGGGGGGGGAGACCTTGTGCATTTTCCCCTGTGCAATACCAATGTTTCTAAACTCAGGCCATAAAGAAGTTGGCATTTTGCCTTAGTTGCATGATTAAATACCACATACTGTCAAAAATGTCATTTTCATGTAAATTTGGTAATTGATAATACTGCCGAAAATTACTTGTGTTCTGCGTCATTTCATATAAACAAGCAGCCAGTTTGAAATGTCAAATGGAACTGGGGATTCCATTTCATTCCCAGTCTGTGTGACACTTGATTGGGAACCTTTACAGAATAATGTTGTAAGGCATATTTTAACATGTTCATTCACTCACGAAATAATTTGCGATGTGAGTATACATTTCCCGTATGTCTGGACATGTTTTGTTAATTTGTCAAACCAGTTTGTACACCGACCTGAGACCTTGGTCTCCAGAAATGAATCAACTTCCCCTCTCTGCCTTTCATTATCAGTCTTTTCTGAACCCTCGCTATTGTCTAAGCCTGCTGCTGCAGAGTGTCCTGCTGGTTGCCGTGGTGATGTGGTCTTGGGTGGAGGCTGGAGGGCGTGGGTGTCCATGTTTGCTGCGCATTGGAGGTACGGGTGGACTCCGCGCTGCTATTAACAGGGCTGCATCATCCATTAGGGAGGTTTGGTTCTGCCTCTGCCTCTGCCTCGGCCCGCTTGTGTTCAGGCATGTTGTGCTGCTTTCATTCATTGTTTTCTGAATAGAATGATTATCAGGGCTTTAATGGCACAGCGTTATGTGACATTTGCTCCCAGTATTGTGTTCCCAGTGGCCGGGTGTATCGTTAGTATTGCGCAACATTTACACTTCTGTTTTTTTACGGCCTATCCCTTTCAGACTAGATAAACTAGCTCACTAAACTACCCTTAATTTGACTATTCAATCAATAATTATTGATTATGTATTTGATAAGGAAAGTTATGATAACGGGAAATCAAGAGGTGGCAACACAGGAAATTTCCCAGGAAGAAATTACAATGAGAAATAAAGGCCATATAAAACTGCATGATGTATATTTGGTTAATTGGACGTTGACGTTCCCTTTCACAATTGTTTGCACTACATGAACACAAAATGGACCTTCTTTATTTTAGACACTTTTCTAGAACTGTCAAATTAGTGGCTTGAGGTGGTTGTGTTTCTCTGTCACTCTTTTCAGGCCGGCCTTTAACGAAGGTGGAAGCGGTACAGTATTCTGCCCTAAGGAGTCCTGTGGAACACTGATGCAGTACCCATCCCTGCCTGAACCACAATCGGGGCAGCACTGAGACACAATTCTGTGATTGCAGTGCATTTGTCTTACTCTCATATAAATTTGTTTGCACTTGCAAGGTCAATAGACAAGCACTGTTTTATTTTATTGATGGTTTATGGAATCGGACTGTACTCATACACTATTACAGTGTTTTCATTATACAGGCGCTGACATTTGTCAATGTTTGTATTATGAACCATTACCTCTATACTGTGATAATATTGGCACTGAATTGGATAATGGCTCTGAAATGTTTAACATTTAATGAAAGTATGCTTATGATGATACATAGAAAGAGGAATACAGAACAAGACTTAGCTTTTGACCTTTCTTATCACAATGCAGTGCCAGAATCCAGTCTGGAAGAGCCACAGTGTCTGCTGTTTTTTTGAAGTATTTCAGCACCAGTAGTTCATTTAAGTTGTTGTTGTTTGGAATATGCACTCTTTGTTCTCAATGCTTTAATTGGCCTCTGATTGAAAGGAAACTACAAATTCCTGCAGACATTGCAGCCCCTCAGGACTCACCTGTCTTTTATCAGGTCAAAGTGCACTATTGGGCAATGTCATTGACCAGTTTTTGGTTTCCTGCTATGTTGTGCTGTGTATTATGATATCTCTCTTACCTGTACCTAAATGTGGAATATGTTTTTTTTTTTTGCATAGAAAAATAGCAGAGACATTTATCGTGGCACTTTTTTGAATCGTATACACACCCATGGCCGTGTGCAAAAACATTTTGACACGAGTCATCTAGAATTTTCAGTACTGCCCCTCTTAAATTGTTCACTTTGTTTTCTCTATGTTGTAATTTCCCCTCCTTTGCTCACAGAGTAGTGGTGTTGCATGTTAATCTTGCATTCAAAATGGTTACTCTATTTTGTGTAACTTCAATAAGAACACTGCAGATTTAAGGGGATTGCTACAGAACTGTGTCTTATTGCAAAAAGCAGTTTACATTTTTTACTGCTTTGAAGATTACATTGCGTAAGGGGACTGAATAACAATATAGTAGGCACAAATAGTAGACTGAATATGATTATCCTTGCCGGGTCAAAGAAAGAGTGTGGTATTCCGGTTACTTGGTTGTAACTGATGGGCTACGGGTTTGATACTGCCATTGTATCCCTAAATAAGATAGTCAACCTGAATTTCATCAATAAATTTTGACTATGAAAATTGATAGTATGTAATGAATGCACTGTTTCACTTGTTCTGTTTAAGGGTGCATGCTAAGCATGCTAAGCATGATGGATATGCAAAGTCTATTAATGCTGCTAATTTTCTTTCATACCTGATAGTTAATTGATTAAAATCACTGATTGCCCAGAAATTCTACTAATCTGATGGCCCATGTCTAAGTCGGTCCTCGAGTAAAGGGATTGAATGAAATCCAGCAGTGTTACTCCAGGGACAGATTTGAGCATCCCTGCATTATAGTAATACTAATAGAGAGTAATAGTGGCATCATTTTTACATGGAGAATGTGAGATCTTTACTGCTGCACATGCAGTTGTTTGCCTGTGCGTTAATAAAGGACAAGGAACGGGAAGTTTTTTTTATTTATTTTATTTATTTTTTACACACAGACACCTTAGCAAGCATTAATGCTTTCATTTAGTCCAAGGTCCAAAGTTAAGGGAAAGTGTTGATTAAATGAGGCCCGCATATTATTTGAGTGGATTATCAAAGCTGAAAAGTTGACAGACGGGCACAAAGAGAACCTGCAAGGTTCTGTTGCACATAGAATGCATGGAATGGCAGAACCTAAAGAGACCGGGTTCACATTGGCAAACACAAGAGCACAAACAAGCTTGTGTTTGCAACTGCCAAAGGTTCCCTCATCAAGAGAACATGCCTGTTTGAACATGCCTGTGTTCATCTTAATCTATTCCAGTAGTTCAGAAACCAGCAGAGTGAGTACTCTCATTGCTAAGAAGGAAATTAAGCTTCATTGTATATAATGTCTTAATTCCAGAAATGGCTGGTGAGTTATCTATAAGCTAGATAAAAAATATCTAGCTTATAGATAACTCGCCTTTAAAAAAAATAAATTAGGCACTCAATGCAGCTCTTCATTATGCTTACTACATAAATTAAAAAATCTAAACATTGGTTCTTTACCTAAGCTACAACGCAGACTTCCTGCAGGCTCACAGTATCCCGCCTGATTGGCTGTCTCCGGTTGCCCTTGGAGTTCGTCGCATGGCAACCGCCCCTCCCCTGCAGCTTCAGAACCTGGCTCCTATCAAACTGCCGCATCCCAAGCCACACGGACTGGGAGAAAATGTATTTTTCCTTTGTTATTTATCACTTGTATTGTTTCTAAACACACTTATCTTAAGTTTGTTCACTTTTACCGACGTGTGCAAATCTACTTACGAATAAAACAGGATTGTCAACAGTGCACATATATGTACCTCCATCATATGTGTTTCTTGAGGATGAATGGAGAGATTGACTGTACATACAGTGCGGGGGGTGCAACGGAGCGAGTAAAATCAAGCCAGGGGGTTGAGTGTGAATATGAGTCTCCAACTCCGCTGATGACGTAGAGAACAGCGCAGTGAAGTGTATGTCCGGGATAAATTCACAGCGCGAGAGAGCAGGACAAGGACCCGCGTGACTGCTGCAGGGAGGGGAGAGGGGGATAGTGTGTATTCCACCACAAAACTCCCACTGAAGAAAAATGGGAAAATAAATATTCAAGGATTCTATACCATCATCAGCTGCAATTCCATTCCTAAATAAGAAACCTCTACAATCAAGCTTTTATGTATTTTTTTAACACAATATATCATTACTAGAACTATCACAAAAATCATCGTTCGCGGAATTATCTGCTTGTGATCTCCATTTATTTATTACTCATGCAATTTCTGCATCTCCATCTTGGCTGACAGCGAACATGCTCTGTAGTCGGATCTAAATGAAGACATCCGTTCTTCCGGGCCCGTATCCTAAGGAATCACCTTCCACCTTGATCCATTTCCATTGCACGCGTGTTCGCCTGGATTACATGTTTGACGGTATAACGGGTTGTGATATTACGGAAAGAAAGGGAGTCGGGGATAGAAAACAACCTTTACGCGGGCCTAATGTGAGTTTAGATAGTAACTGCGGTAGTGTCACGGCCTGTACGGTGCTTTGGATACCGCAGTGCTACGGCGCTGGGGAGGGGGAGGAAGAGGAGAAAAATGACAAGAGGTAGAATAATTAGGAATGGGTGGATGCATGCTGTGACTAAAACTCCGATTTGATGCGCACTACGTTTCTATAGTTAAATATTTACCTAATGTAATTCGTGTGTTTGGACTGTGCGGTAAGCTATTGCTCACTAGACAGAGCTACCCTGCTATGCTACGTGTGCTACTTTGCGTTATGTGGTCCTGAAGCGAGCTGCAAATGAGTTACCGTTCGCTACTGAGGCTGGTGGATTGGATCTGTGGATCAAGCGAAAGGGAAGAGGATGTATTGAAAGTCGAGGGTTCTAATATTCAATAAATAAAAAATAACCTGAAGATGTTTCTAAGACAGCTGAAACTTTGGATTGGACATCACTGAACTGGACAGCAGGCGGCTGAGTTACAGAGTTACAGTGAGCTGTCACTGATCGTGCTGTTCTAGTAGAAACCCATTCCCTCAATTTTCGGAAAATATATATTTTTCTTCAACAACAGCCCCCTCTTACCAGCTGCCATCCCTTCTATAGCCTACATTTTTTTGTCATCCCAATACGTTCCCACAATCCTTTGTTTTGTACACTTGAACTCCCCTGAATCGACATCCCTCTTCCAACCCCTCGCCATGCCCTCTCCGTCAGATTCAAGCAGCGTGGCGTCTGTGTCTGGGTCTCGTGGCATGTCAGGGAGCCGCAGGGGCATGTCCGGCAGGGGTGGGGCTCGCCTCCTGCTCTACCTGGGCCTGTGTCACCTGGGGCTGGGCGCCATGGTCCTGGCCTTCAGCTTCACCAGCCTGGCCTTCACCTCCTCGCCCCGCATCCGTCAGTCCTGTCCGTTCTGGGCCGGCTTCTTCGTGAGTGCACTCCCTCTGTCAGCCCGCTTGTGTTCAGCAATGTCAGTGTGTGTGTACTTGGGTTGTGCCCGAAAGTCCCATGGATTCACAGTGCTGTGCATCAAACTTGGGCAAATTTGCATTAAGCTTTATGATGCATGGACCATGTTTTAATCATTGGTCAGTTTGTTGATGTCACTGGTTTTGCATAAGAGAGTAGTTTCAAAACTCCGGTTCTTGAATCATTAGAATAGGGGTCCCATTCTCTGGTCCTGGAAAGGCAGAATCTCTGTGCTGCTATTTGCTTTCACCTCAAAACTAGAGGCTAATTTAGAATTGAGAAACCAGGTAAGTTGAGTTAACTATAACCAACTCATCAAGTTGGTTCAGTGCTAGAAACAACAGAAACCAGCGGACTATGGGGTCTGTAGTCTAGGACCAGAGTTGCAGGCCCCTGCGTTTGGAGTTTGGAGATAGTTTGGATTTATGTTTCATGGAAGCACATTTTACGTTTATTAAATATCATTAAATTGTATTTTAAAAATTTTATTTTATATATTTTTTTTACATTTATTTAATGGCTTTAATTTTTGCTGTTTGTGTAGGTGGTGGCTTCAGGGCTGGTGGGAGTGATCTCCTGGAGAAGACCGCTGACGCTGGTGGTGCGTATACTCTGGAGACTGGGCCCCTGGGCATCCGCCCTATCCTTTTCACATGCTCTTGCAAAAAGTGTCCTTTAGTTGGCCCCGGTTTTGGCTGGCCGATCAATGAAATTACTGCAAAACAGCCGGGTGATGTGTGAATAATCGCAGGAAAAGGAGTCAGTTCTAAGAAAGGCTCGTGTCCTTAAAAGAAAAGGAAGCAGCGGAGAGCCGACGGGGGAGTGAAATAATTGTTTATTTAAAATTGTGGAAATTGTGCCAGATGGAACGTAATGTATTTGTTGCTGATGAACAGATAAATGTACAAGTGTATGTATGCAATAGTGTATGTTGTCGGTCTCGTCCAGAACTTATTTGTCCATATTTTGCCAGATATGAGTATTGTCCATACATGCTGTCCTGGTTGCACTGTTTATCTTTGCGTAATTATAAGGGAAAATCTCCGTGATGAGTGAGAATTTACCTTGGATATTCAAGACTGAATAGATCAATTGACACTGTTTTTAAATGGAACTCTGAAATTTGCTATCAGATAGTTCACTTGTTAATATATTTATGACTATAATGAGAATGTTATTGACTGTCGTTTTGTCATCATCATTTTAATGTGTTGTTTGTGCATTTTCAGAAGCATTCAAGCACATGCTTAAGGGAATGTATATTGTATGCGCTCAACAGTGAGTGCATACAATATACATTTAGTATGGTGTAAGTTTGTCAGCCCATTTGATAAATGTTAAGAGGCAAATTTACTTAAAAGTTATTTTTTGCTGTTGCTATTTTTATTGTCTTGCCGCCCACTCACTGTAGTGTTGCTGTGCTTGTGGTTCCTGTGATACACGTTTCACTTTAACATGGGTCTGTGTGTTGTTCTGGTCTGTTTGTTACGCACGCTTCCCCAGATCTGCGCTGTAGATTTTGACAGGCAGCGCTATTTTTAGCCACGGCAGCGCTTGTGATCAGTAGCAGAAATCTGATACACAGTTCATTTCCGGTCCTGCAGGTGTCACTGTTCATGTTGCTGTCGGCTGTGTGTGTCATCCTCAGCCTGGCTGGATCCATGCTGTCCTGCCAAAATGCTCAGCTGGTCAAGTCACTGCAGGCCTGCCAGGTATATTCCTCTAGTTCAAGTCTCACCATAAAATGTTAAATATATATATACAATTCTAGCTTATCCTAAATTACATTGGACTATACTATAAAATACTATTCTATAGTACTATACTATAAATTGTTTCTATACAGTATGTTGTGGTGTCTTTTAAATGACCAGTGAAATCTCACGTCTTAACACGGATGCATATCTTGTTGGAGCAGCTTCTATTGTTGGGCGTTGCGTTGTTGTGTAGCTGTGGGCATGCTCTGTGTTGGTTGCGCCACGTTGAGTGTGGCACACTGTAAGCTCCAGCGATGGGTTGTTGGGCAGGTGGAGGACGGGGTGTGCTGGTGCTGCAACACTGGACACACCTGCTCCCAGTCAGAGGACACGCTAGTGCTCTACCCACATGCAGACTGTCACTCTGTGCGCCACCAGCTCAAGGTGCTTATGCCTTTACATCCCCTCATATCCATTTCCTGAACGATTTCCACTCTTCCTTTCTGCACCTAAGTCTTGTGTGTGCCCCCCCTCTCTCTTTCTCTCTCTCTCTCTCTCTCTATCTCTTTCTCTATCTCTCTCTCTCTCTTTGTCTCTCTCTGTCACTGCATGCCTCCGTTTATCATTCTGTTTGAAGTTTTCTGAATATCTTATAGGTTATAGATGTGTGTGTGTGTGTATTGGAATGCTCGGGTGTCTAGGTACTTCACATTGTGTTTATATATGTGAATGCATGCAGGTGTGTGAGTGCGGTAACACTCTGAAGACTCTGCCCTGACTGTGTGTGCTCTATGTGTGTGTGTGCTGTGTATGTGTGTGTGTGTGTGTGTGTGTGGTCATGTGCTCAGGACCTGCTGTTCAGTGCCTGTGGCCTCAGTATTCTCTCCACCATCGTCTGCACCTTGTCTACTGTAACCTGCAGTATTCACATCTTCTCCCTGGACCTGCTGCACCTGGTGAGTCTGCCAAGTGCACACACACACACACACGGGCACACACACACACACAGACACACACGCACATGCACGCACACGCACATGCAGGCACACGCGCGCACACACACACACACACACACACACACACACACAACCACATATGAAACCACTGCACATATGCATTTACATGTGTCATCACGCAAGATCGACCCAATTGTTTGATGAGCTTACAGCAGCAGCGGCCTGTAACGTTGCGATCACTCTCCCCTGTTTCTGTCCCCGTCCATCCGTTTCTCCCTGCGACCCCCCCTTCAGCTGGCCCCACACCGCTCTCGTTCAGTCAACCCAGAGTGCACCACCCCTCAAGACGCCTTCCTCACCAACATCCTGGACTTTGAGGAGTTTGTGCCCCCCATCCCACCCCCACCGTACTACCCTCCGGAGTACACCTGCAGCTCTGAAACGGATGCACAGAGGTAAAGGCTTGTGTACTGCATACCACACTCACAAAATTTGTAGGAAAATGGTGAACCCTATTGGACTGAATGGCCTGTTCTCTTCATTACGTGTTCTTCTGATAACAACCAGACCGCTGTTTCTCTCTCTAAAATGATTCCCAAATATTAGAACATGATTTTCTGGGATAGTGGGTGGGCCCAATGTGGGATCTTTTCATAGCAGCCAAAATCCCTGGCAATGTTCTGATGCAATAGAATGAGGGACAGATATACTGTTGCACTTTGACCCACCTGTGTGATAATTCATGACCTTTAACCCCCAACTGTCTTCACTGTTAATTCACTCACCTTTGACTTGTAGGAATGCACTAATATTTTTCTCTCTTTCACATTGAGAAATTGATATACTAACCACCTAACACGATCGCCTTGTATATGTGGTGTGTTTGTGTGTGTGTGTGTGTGCGCGTGCGTGTTTGCGTGCATGTGTGTATGTGTGTGTGTGTGTGCGTGTGTATGCGTGTTTGCGTGCATGCATGTGTGTATGTCTGTGTGTGTGTGTGTGTGTGTGTGTGTGTTTGTGTGCGTCTGTGTGTGTCTGTTTCTCGCTGTCCCTGCAGTATCACCTACAATGGCTCTATGGAAAGTCCGGTGCCTCTCTACCCCACTGACTGCCCTCCCCCTTACGAGGCTGTCATGTGTCAGAGGGTGGCCAGCCAGGTAGGCCTCCCTCTATGGCCTCTCTGTCCCTGTCATTCGCACGCTTCCTCAGTTTTCCACACGTAACCTTTACCTATGAATGGACCTGTACCTGTGCACCTGTGTGTGCTTCTGCAGCGTTTCTCTATGCCTCTTCTCCCATATGTCTCCATAATTTATGTGTGTGTCTTATTTTCCTCCCTCTCTTTTTCCTCTCGTTCATTTCTTGATTTTCTTCATCGCTGTGTCCTTGGCAGAGAGAGAGAGAGGCTCTCACTCTCATGCTGTTTCCTTTGCGTGGTCATTGATTAAAACGAGTGGTGAATTGTGGTTGTCTAGGCAACGGTGTATGATGCCCAAGGAACAGAGCTGTCCTGCGAGAGAGGGACATCGACTGCTTTCAGCGGAGAGGGTGAGTCATCCCCCCACTCCCCCCCAGACCACCCCCCCATCATCTGTCTCTCCCTCATGGTCCTTCTATTTTGGCACTGACTGTCAATTCACACTAAATTCACACTCACTTGGGAACCAGCTGATCTACGTCTCAAACATAATTGTGGTCAATGGCACTTCAGTTCAGTCAGCTGAGCAACTTAATTGATAAATTGCCATAATGTGCTATATCAACTACTCCATGAAAGATTTTACATTTGAAAAAACCCAGCTCTGATCTCTAGTAGAACATTTACAGCAAAAAAAATAGGTATACGTTTCTGGCAGAGTTGAGGCCATATGAAGCCATGGTCCATGGTGTAGTGCTTAGCACTAAGCTTAGTGATTACCAGGTTGGGTCCTCTCTGCATGGAGTTTGGATGTTCTTCGCATGTTCATGTATATTTTTCTCCGGGTAGTCTGGTTTCCTCCTACACCTAAAAACAGGTTAGGTGTACTCCTGCCAGTGCGCTTGACCTGGGCACTGGCCTCAGAACTGGAGTTGGTGCCAGGGCACTGCACTGTGGCAGCCCGCTGTTCTTAAGTAGCTTGGATGGATCAAATTCCTCCACGGGGTTAAATAAAGTATAACTTACCATGTGAATTATGCAAGTCAATCTCATACTCCAGTGCAGAGACAAGTTGGCATAAATATGAGGAACGGATGAGGAGGAAGTTCACTGGTGACAGGTTGGTGACTCCGCCCCTTCCTTCCCGTACCCAGCCTCCATGGACAGCGGCTCCCTGCTGATGTCGGAGATCGTGGACATCCCAGACGACAGCTCGCCCTCGGAGGACTCCTGCCTGATGGAGGTGGGGGTGGGGGTGGGGCCGAGGGGGCGGAGCAGCGGGGGCGAGGGGGGCGAGTACGTCAGCTTCCGCTGCCCCTCGCAGAGCCGGCCCCCGCCCGACTCGCCCTCCTTCTGCCCCCAGCCCCGCCGCTGCTTCAGAGGGGAGAGGTCCAACTCCTGCTCCTCCCCCAGCAGCTCCGCCTCCCGCAGGTGAGGGCGGGGCCCTGGGGGGTGGGGCCCTGGGGGGGCATTCCTGTACGCTCCATTTCTCCGCCCCTCCATGTGAGCCACTGAGGCACGCTATCATATTGGTCTCTGTCTCTCGCTGTAGTGGCTATGTAGCGACTGTTATGTTGATGTCCTGTTTGTCCCTGGTGTGTGGTGAGTCTGCCCTCATTCCTCCTTTCCGTGTAATGAACCCATGGCCACATCCTCTCGCGCCCTCTCATTCCTTTCCTGTTTAAGCCTCTTGCTCTCTTTCGTTTTCTCTCTCTTTTCCTCTTCTCTTTGTCTATCTTTCACTCTTATCTCTACCACATTCTGTCTCTCTCTTGCTCTCGCTCTGTCTCCCGCTCTTTTTTTCCTCTTTCTCTCCCTCTCACCAACCCCTCTATGTCTCGGAATATTTGAGCATGGTGATTTTTTTTTCTTCTTCTAGATTGTTTTTAAAACCGGGTTGGCAGTAGCTGTAAGCTGGCTGTATGTGTCTGCTTGAAGGTGAAAAATGCTGCCCTGAACTAATTTAGTAAAAAAAAGAAAGGTGTTTAAAAGTTAAAAGGTCTATCTCTCTATCTCTCTCTCCCTCTCTCTCTCTCTGTCTGTTTCTCTCCCTCTCTCTCTCTACAGATCTCCAGTCCTGCGTCACCAGGCCATATTGGCCAGCAGTTGTTCTCAGCTGGAGACGCTAGGGGGCGCTGGATCCCAGCGCTCCTCCGTCCCAGAGATCCGCGTCCGCCCCTGCACCCCGTCCCGCCGCGGCTCCGACACCCCGGCCCCTCCCGGCGCCTCCTCCCCGGCGTCCAATCTGGGCAGCGGGCCGCCCGTCTTCCTCCTGCCCCCCTACCCCCGGCGGCGGAGCGGGGGGCGGGACCGCTGTGACAGCGACTCCCTCCTCCCGCTGGTGCGGTCCCACAGCGAGCCGGGCCTGAGCTCGTCCACGGACACGGGTACGAGAGCACCCGGCCCAGCACAGCCCGACCGCAGTCAGTCACGCCTCATTACTTCAGCGAAGGGTGATGCTGTTTTTGCTTTACCCAAGTGGCATATCCGGTTCAGTTCGCTGCTGGGCGCAGTGAAGTATCCCGTGGTTACGATCGTATCCAGACCGTGCCGGCGTAGACTCTGACTGGACTTTCACACATTGCAGAAATGCAATAGGCCTGCAGTTACAACTGGGCTTTTCTGAATTGAGGAGCAAAACAACTTAATATAAACAAATGCACAAAGCTGAATCCTATCCATGATGCCTCACACTATTTGAATTCACATTTAAATCAGCTTTATTGGCTTCACAAATAAAAGTAGCTGCATTACCAAAGCACATGAATAATAAAGCAGTGTAATTAACTGGTAGAATAGTAACGACAATACTGATGATTATAATTGCAGTAATTACAAAACCTGTATGGTCTTTCGCCTCTTTTCTTTCTCTGTCTTTACACGCTCAGGAGACTTCAGTGGTTCAACTGGTTGTAAAGGAGTGAGTGAGGAAGGCTCACAGACTTCCTCTGAAACTGGTGAGCAGGAGGAGTGGGGCTAATGACGTAGCATTACAGCGATGTTTATAATGTGGATGTTAAATGAACCACTTTGGGCCCTTCAAGCTCTGTGCACTCTTCTGGGTGCTTTCATGACAAGCAGTCTGGTTAATCTCATTGCAAGCATGCAACAAATGTACTTGAAGACATGACATTTTTATGACTGGGTCAGAAGAGAACAAACATCATTTGGTTTTGTACATCAGCAGAAGTGCGCAAATATTGTTCCTCCCAGATTAATCTTTGCACTGGAGATTAAGACTCATACAGGCTCAAAAAATGGACTACTGGAATTTACCAGCTCTGTCTTGAATAAATGTCATGCTTTCTTAAATAAAGGGACAGTTCAGAAAATGTTCTACTTTTTCTGGGAAGGATATAGTGTATGCATCCTTCTCCTAGCTCTGTCCCCCTGGCCCTTACCCCAGGACCACAGGACTAAATCCTCTTGCTATTTCTGCTGTGCAGCCTGCTCCTCTCCTCCCCTGATTCTGTCCCTTCTCCCTCACCTCTGTCCAGGTCCGTCCTCAGAGGCCTGTCTGTTGCCTCGTTCATCTCTGGTGCCCCCTAGTGCCCTCCCAAGGAAGGGCAGCGTGAAAGCAGGAATGGGGCTCTTGCCCTCGAAGCCTCCCCCTGCCTCCCCCCTTCGCCTCCCCAAGGACTGTGCTCGCTCTCTTGGGGACCTCAAGGTCATTCTCTAAATAATTCATCCAGTCTTGAACTGCCTTTAGTCTGTATTTTTTTTTTTTACATGTGCTTATTTTGATGAGATCACAGGAAGCTCACTGGTCCTCCCCTTGTTTTCTGCTCTCGCCCCAGGTGACCAGGGTGTTGGTGGCTCGGTTCCTTCAGCGCTCCAAACGTAACCTCGCCCCACCTTTGGATCACGCAGGGGGTGGAATACAAGGGCCAAAGAGAAGAGCGGGGGCTGAGGGCGGTGGGGCAAGTCACCGCCCCTTTGAACAGGTAAGCCAATGGGGAAGGGGAAGAGCGTGGCGACTCAGTGGCTGGCTGTTTTTTGAGGGGTGCGCTGTAATTCGGCCCCACTGCCTGCTCGATCCCCTCACCCTCTGTCACGCCTCCTCCTAGGTCCTCCGCAACTCTTGGGGAGCCAGCAGGGGGCAGCAGTACCAGCAGCACTCCCACCACCACCGCAGCCACCACTCCCAGAGCGAGAGCCACGGCCGTCGCCGCGACAACCCCGTGCGGGTGGAGGGCATCCACCTGCGCAGCTGCGGGGACCTGAGCTCCACCTCCGCGGCCTCCCTGCGCAGACTCCTCTCCCGGCCCCACGGCTCCTCAGGAACCCTGTACACGGAGTCAGCGCTGTGACTGGCCGGGGGGCCGCAAGGGGGTGGAGCCGTGTGAGGAGGCGGGGTGATGGGAGGAGACAGAGGAGGAGGGCGTGACAGGAGAGTACTGTACTCTGACTCTTGACACAACATTACTTGACAGAACACAATGCAGGAAGGCAAATTGCAAGTGACAAAATGTCCAGGGCGAGACTCAGAAAAGGGAGGGATGAAGTTTGAGGAGAAACATCTTGGTTTTAATTGAAAGAGGGAGTGTGTTGTAGGAAGGGTAACATCTTGGAGGGGAGAGATGGGGTAGAGGGATTTTGGGAGGAAGGATATGGGTGCAGATCGGAATTTTGGATGGAGAAATGAGGGAATGGGGAAAGGAAAAGAGAAATGTGGGGAAATGGAAGAGAGATTTTGCAGAATGAACGCAAACTGACTCGCCAAGACGGCGATCCGCTGAAGCAGTGCGACTGTACGACTGGACTGAACCGGAGCCTTCAAAACAAACCCGCCTTGGAGTCTATCCCACACAACGTACACCAACACTGTGGTGCTGTTTCTCATCGCAAACTCAGGCTTCCTCCTCCTCTGTGTCCCTCCGTCCCGATCACGTGACCCCCCTCCCTGTCCCATCTCCCCGATCCTGACGATCTCAGCGCGCGCCCGCGAGACGAGCCGTCGCCGCGCAGAGGGGGCGGAGAGAAGCCCGTCCGCTCGGCCACGCCCCCCGCACAAGTTCACGCGACAATCCCCCCCCCCCCACTCCCCGCTCTCTCACGTCCCGCCCGCTTCCGAACGCGCACCTCAAGTCGCCGTCTTCCACATTCGAGCAGGCACGTTTCCGCCCCTCTGTTTGGCGGGGAGGGAGGGATGGCCGGACATGCCAAAGGACAGCACCTTTCTGTGGAGAGGACGGGCCAGGCCAGAGACCCTCTACCAGCGTCAGCCCTCTGTCCCTTCGTCACATAGACTGTAGGCACTAGAGAATCTATGTAAAGGACAACATAGGTGATGTATTGTGTATACTGTGTGTAGCTGCTACACTTAGAAATGTTGGATCCATTCTTAGGGGTTCCTAATTTGCAGATAGGGGGTTTAATTTGGCTGCCATGTCAAGGGAAATGATTTGTTTAGTTCTTTTAGTTCTTTTTCTTTTTTTTGGTCTGACAGCCAAAACTTTCTTTTACATTATTGTTCCCTCCGTAAGACATTTTGAAGCTCTTTTGAAACCTTCCTCCACAGTGAGTCAGTCCATCTTAAAGGGGATGCCTGGCCTTGCGTTGTCATTGTACAGTGCTGCCATAGCTACTGTTACTCTGCCTTGCAGTGAAATCCTGTACTTTCCTACATTTACCTCATGAATTCATTTCACTGTGAGGGTTTGGAATGGCATAGCATGTTTAGTCTGTTTGGCAGAAGGAAAACATTTTCAGCTTGGTTCTAGCAGTGAGAACAAGACTCCCATTCCACACTGCGTCAGTCTGGATCTGACAAATGATTTTTATGGTGTTTCTTTATTTGTTAAGAAACAAATCTTTACAACTGCATGGTAGCCGGAAGCAGCAGGAATCTAACTGCAGTCATTCTGATTAATTCACTCATTGGAAGGTACGCCTCTGGGGTTCAGGTCTACAACCTGCAATGTGTTTCTTCAACTGCAGTGCACCCAGGCTGCATGATAACTTTTCTTTGAGACAGTGTTACGTTCCTGAAATATCATATCCATCCAGAACTACTCGGTTAATTTTATATCAATGCATGCTTTCAAATCTCAAATCTACTGATCCTTCGCAATGGGAGTCTTGTCTCTATCTCGGTGTGTATCAAATCCTCTACTGTTGGACTTTGTAATGTTCCCTCCAAAAAGTACCTGCATGTGTTGTAATGCTTTCTTTATATTTTCTTCCTGCACTTAACCACAGACAGTAGTACCGTCATGTTACAATATGTTTTTGTGTGAAGGGGTGGGCTCATGTTGAGGTATTGAAACAGTGCAGTACTGTAAGTAATAGTGCATTGCTATATGAAAAAAGGCTGTGGCAATAAATGTAGTTGTGCACCTGTAGACGTTAGGGGGCAGATGCTGAGAGTGGAGGGGGTACATCTTTAGGGCTGAGGGGATATTGAGAAACTTGTTAGAGGTTACTGGCTGACTAAGAGTGGTTGAGGTTCTCACTTGTTGACAGTGGAATACCACATGATTCCAGGTGGGATAAGTTATGCGTGTCACCTCTGTCTCACTGAAAAGATGATTTTTCATGTTTGAACTGAACCTCTGTTGGGCCCAAGTGGAACCACACCTAGTCTTCCTTTGCGGACAAGTGTGCCTTCCTTCCTCTCACTGCCATCTGGTGGTGGAAATTGGAATCTCATCAGTTAATAGTAACCATACACACAATGTAGATTAAAACATTGACACATTCTCAGAAACATTGATCTTTGAGGGAGTTTAAAATGGAGCTTTCGTTTCTACCTCCTGTCCTGCACATCAGAACATTATCCAAAACTAAAAACGTTATGGCTATCCATGGTAAAAGCCTTGATACTGACTGAAATTATCCTGATTAATATGCTTTACAATGATTTGAAAATGGTTCTGGTTCAAGAACTTTTAATGCAAGTTATGTACGTATATCCCTATAAATGTATACATACACTTACAAATATGAGGATGAATATGGACAAGAAATACTGGCTTTTGTGTTGTTTTTGTGAAAATCCATGTTTCTGTGTTTATCAATACTACCAACTGTTTAATTGGCAAAAGTAAGTATTTAACAATGCATTATTATTATTATTATTATTATATTATTATTATTATTAAAGTAGTTGTCCTTAGCCAACCTACTACCACTACATAACATCATCATGGCCATGTGGACAGACACAATCAAGTTTTTTAATTCAATTTTAATGCATCAAAGACATTTAAAATAGTAAAAAATAATTTAAAAATAGACTATGCATTTAAATACAGTTTATGTGTAAAAATATGTGCCCTGATTATGTGAGGCAGATATCATTAGGTTTTGGATCATTTGGCATTAATTATGTAGGGTGAGTACATTTTATCCGTAGCCTATTAGTTTGACATATTTAAGCATAACTGTATTTCAAATGTTGCATTCGTTCTCATAAATATGTAATATTATTTCATGAAATTATTCTCATAGGAAACAACACTATAATGTGCTAGGCCAGTGGTTCTCAACCTCGGTCCTGGGGGCCCACTGTGTATGCTGGTTTTTGTTCCAACCATAATTGCAATCCCGGATTTGTAACAAGCTATTATTTTTCCTTAATTAGGTGCTTCTCATGTCAGAGGGATTATTTGCCCACTTAAGCCACCTTGTGTCAGAAATAGCTATGCATGCCATAAAGAATAAAAGTCACATATTCACATTGTGCTATATTGTAGACGATTACGTAAAGAAAATGATAATGAGTCAAACCTGTATTGTACTAATTAGTTTAAGGGAAATATTATGCACTTAAAGCACTTAAACACACGTGTTCAGCAACCTAATTAGGAGCCTATTAATTCCCCTCGTTAATTTGATCTGTTAAAAATGTTACCTCTTTTTAAGTGATTGTATGCAATCACTTAAAAAGCAACACAATAACACAATGGGATTTTATTCTTCATGCCATGCATAGCAGTTTCTGACATAATGTGGCTTAAGAGGGTAAATAATTCCTCTTAACATGGAAAACACCTAATTAAGAAAAATGAACAGCTTGTTAAAATTCTGAGATTGCAATTATGGTTGGAACAAAAACCAGCATACACAGTGGGTCCCCAGGACCGAGGTTGAGAACCACTGTGGTAGGCTTTTCTCTAGGGACACACTTATAACACAACATCGAACTAAATCAGGTTTAGTTATAGGTTTAGGAGGTTCACTATGTTCTAAAACATTTTACCATAGCATCCGATAAGATATCTGATTTACTAATTCTACATCAACGTAGAAAATTTATTGCAATGTAACTTTTGGCAAGTTACATTTAACACGGGGACCCATCTCTAGCTAACCATTGTTTCCACAGTAACGCCACCTCAACATCAGATGGGTCCACTGTGTAATACTCCACCCCTTTTGTCGTTCTATTGGTCATGAGGCATAAAGCCCATCCTCGTCCGATTGTAATAGCCAATTAAATACTGTGATGTCATATGACGTCTCCAAATGCCGTGCCTTTTATTATTATTCGCAATACTTCATGGAACTTGTAGTTTGTTAGTGACACAATTCAATAAATACTGGAGTACAGAAAACTACGACGCACAGAAGGTGTCCACTGCGGTTGTCTGTAGTGTTTTCCCGTACTTCAGAGAGGGAAGAGTTCAGAAGAGTACCTTGCCAGCTATCAAACGTCATTCGAAAACCCTACAAACATGGTAAGGTAGAGGCTCCATGAAATACTATAGCGTTTACGTATTTTTCTGTGAGACAGAACATTAACTTTGTTAATATTTCCGCTTTTTAGCTGGTTAGCTATTCTGACAGGTACGACGTAGTGTTACTAGTGTTCTCCTCTGATATTTAGATAGTTTACCAGTTTGCTGAGATCATTATAGCTATTGGTTTTCTATAATTAGACTATGCCGGACCCGATGTTGCACTATCGTTTGTTACGGACACCCTTGTACTGTACCAACCCTAGCTACCTCTGTCGCCTATGTAGCCTACCAGTGATTTTAGCTGGCCAGGATGCAGAGTCAGCCACCACCGTAAGAGCTGCATTGATTACGACAAATTGCTATAGCGATTATGTAGCTAAGTTAAGGCAGCTCAACTCGGTTTGTGTTTTTTAACCGGTTAGATTACCAGTACCACTGCCAAAATCTTGACATACAGCCTGCAACTGATGTGCACGTCTAAACTCAGTATTACTCGGTCGCAATAGTACTCTCAACCTCTTCTCTTTACTTGCTGTACTGTACGTTTTTATCAAGTACGCCAATTAAAGTAGCTGCATAATCTATACATACGGATAGGTTTCCTTTCTTTGATATTTGCATTTTAATTTGATAGAGCAGTGGGGTTCCAGAAAGGGCCAGATTCTACTAATCAATCACTAGAGTCATTGCTAAGCACTTTGAGTAGTAGAATCAGGATCAGGTGTGTGCACCCACACTGGCCCTTTCTGGGTAAGACTGGGGACCCCAGCTCTAAAACACGAAAAGCACCTAATTAAGAAAAATTAACAGCTTGTTAAAATTCTGGGATTGCTGTTGAGGTTGGAATGAAAACCAGCATGCAAAGGGGTCCCCCAGGACCGAGTTTGAGAACCACTGTGATAGAAAATTCATTGGAATGAGTATGTTGTAAGCAAAAAAGTACGTAAATTTTGCGGAATTTAACAATACAGATCTTCTTCGGCTGCTTAATCTCGTATTCTCCCATACGTACTACACTCTTCCTCGTTTCCCCTTGCACCTGATGTTTCTTTTCCCTCTCATCATTTCCCTGTCCTGTTAACACCCCTATCCCTCTCTCAGGGTGACAACAAGTACAGTAACGGCATTCAGCACCAGGGGTCAGCGATGACGGATGTTCAGTTGTTCGAGGAGCAGTTTGAGGAGCTGGTGTCGGAGCTGACCGAAAAAGACTTTACCGACCCCGTCCTTGCCGATGCCCTCAACAGGCTGAGAGATGTAGGTTATTACACTTACTGACAAATGATTAGAAATGTGGAGCACAGACACAAATATGATAGAACCCTGCTAGGATTTCTTTCATCAAAAAAAAATATATTCTACAAATTGAGTCATTCTGATGAGTAAGGCCCAGATTAAGTCCAGATCTGCCAGTCTGTGGCTGTGAGCTCCTCAGAGTGACACCTAATTGGCCACTGTGTTTCCTGGGGAGGGCGGGTTTCAGTCAGTGGGGCATCCCCACTTCCTCTTTCAGTAGTGACTCCTCTGATCAGTGAGGGCAGGGGTGGCCTACCCTGGTCCTGGGGAGCCACAGGGTCTGCTGGTTTTTGTTTTCACCTTAAAAACAACAACCACTCAGACAAAAGAAACCATGTTGGCTGAGTTAACTGTGTAATCAATTACTGTAATTGATCAATTAAGTGCTGAGTAGAAACAAAACCAGCAGGCCCTGCCACTCTCCAAGACCTGGGTTGGCCACCCCTGAGTTAGAGGGGACTAACAGAAAGCTAATTGCTTGATTTTTTTGCTCTTTTGCAGGTGCTGCAGTATAATGCCCCGGGGGGCAAGAGGAACCGGGGCCTGTCTGTCATTGGCTCATTGCGGGAGTTTGTGCCCCCCTCAGAGCTGTCACATGACGCTGTCCGGCATGCCCTCCTGGTTGGCTGGTGCATTGAGCTGGTGAGAGTGATGGACCAGATGCAGGCTGGGAGTTGACCAGGGGTTCTCAAATACACATTCTGTCTGTGCATGCTGACTTCAAAATTCTGTCTTAGATTTGACATGTAATACTGTGCATTAATGACTCATTGCAGTATACTTTTTCTTTGGACTTGTCATTTTCCACAGTTGGTTTCACCCAATCAGTATTATCAAATAATCATGAAAAAGAGGAACCTCTTTCTAAATGAGTAATTTTCCACATACGCATAATCACTTAAAATGAAAGCAATTGTCTAAGAATTGGTTTGATTTATTATCAAGTCTTTAAATTAAAATGTAGCATGCACTGTTTTTGACATGACTGTGAAACTTAAAAAAAAAAAAAAATGAAAATGACCAGGCAGCGCAGCTGTGGTTGGAATGAAACCCTTAATATATTGAGAGGCCCAGTTTCACTTTTGGTTATTTCACATAGCTTCACCTGTAATACACTTCATATTATATGTATGCCTAGATACAGGCATAGACACAGAGTCTCTCTCTCTCAGCTTCAGGCATTCTTCCTGGTAGCAGATGACATCATGGATGCATCTGTGACTCGGAGGGGGCAGCCCTGCTGGTACAAAAAGGTGAGCCTGAGAATGAGTTTTCACCTTCATTCCTTGTGTCCATTGATTGATCAACAGACTATCAGCACATGCTCCACTGTATTTGAACACATCTGTGTGGTCTGTCCCTGCCATTTTCCTGCCCTCAGGAGGGAGTGGGTTTGGACGCCATCAATGATGCCTTCCTCCTGGAGGGGTCAATCTACAGGCTTCTGCGGAGACACTGCAGGGGTCAGACCTACTACACACACCTGCTGGAGCTGTTCACAGAGGTAACACGCATTCGCGCATACACACACACACACACACACACACACGCACTGTGTCAATCTGTAGACTGTGTGAAACAGTGGAAATTGTAAACGGCCCTTCAGTGGTGCTTTTGAGATGACATTTTCTCACGCTCGCGGCATCTGTCTGTGTCCACATCTCCCTGCCTCCCTGCTTCCCTCCATCCATCCCTCTTCAGACCTCTTTCCAGACAGAGCTGGGTCAGGCCCTGGACCTGATGACTGCCCCGCCCAATCAGATCGATCTGAACCGCTTCAGCATGGAGAGGTGAGAGAGGAAGTGGGCGGTGCTCTGCTGTCACCTCGGCTGTTAACAGCGCATCACAGGTTTTACACGGGGACGTGTCTGCGCTCACCTGCTTAAATTATCGCTCGTAGTGGCGGTTTCGATAAAGTGCGGAAGCAAGTCTCAGGCTGCAGTGCTGCACATTGAAGCTGTAGCCTCCAGTTAGCGTCGGTGCTTCGAGCCACCCCACCTCCCCCTCACTAACCTCCAGTCAACTCCACTTTCCATCTCTCTCAGGTATAAAGCCATAGTGAAGTACAAGACCGCTTTTTACTCCTTCTACCTGCCTGTGGCTTCGGCAATGTACATGGTGAGTTTACGAGCAGTATGTGCTTTCAGTAACACAGTGCGTGCCCATTTCTGATGCGTTATCATATTATGTGGTAAATGGTAAATGGACTGCATTTATATAGCGCTTTTATCCAAAGCGCTTTACAATTGATGCCTCTCATTCGCCAGAGCAGTTAGGGGTTAGGGGTTAGGTGTCTTGCTCAAGGACACTTCGACATGCCCAGGGCGGGGTTTGAACTGGCAACCCTCCGATTGCCAGACAATCGGTCTTACCTCCTGAGCTATGTCGCCCCCATGTGCTGTCATGTTCCAGAACAACAGGGCATCCTGCATTTTTTATGTTCAGGTAGCTTTAATGGCATCCTAATTTAACACTGTTGCAAATGGCAGAACTATGAAATGGAATATATGAATATGACAAATGATGTCAGTTGTAAAAGTCTGATACTGCACATATAACAAACTGAAATAATAAAGTGATGCTTTTCTCTCCGTGTGTCTGCCCTCTTCTGTTTCTATCAAAAGAGCAGTTGAGGGTTTGTTATGAGTGGCCTTATGTGTGTTTCTGTGTTATGTACTGTAGGCTGGAATAGACAGTGAGGTGGAACACAACAACGCCAAAACCATCTTGCTGGAGATGGGGGAGTTCTTTCAGATTCAGGTATGGACACCCATTATTTCCACCATTCCTTCTCTTGCCATTTTCTTGTGTATCGAGAAGATGTCGGTTGGTTAGTGATATGAAGGATTGTACAAGATGGAGGTGTGATGTAACGGTTAAACTGTCTGCTTCTTCAAGGATGACTACCTGGATTGCTATGGTGATCCTGCTGTGACAGGGAAGATTGGCACAGACATCCAGGACAACAAGTGCAGCTGGCTGGTGGTGACTGCGCTGGGGGTCATGACCCCTGAACAGAGGGAGGAGCTTCAGGTGAGAGAGCAGTTACCCTTTTAGCTGAAGAAAATGATATCACAGCCTTCTCTTTGTAGCATTACATACAGTAAGAGTGCATTCATCTCACTCACTAGGGCACTAGTCTTTTCTCAGGTCACTTATTGTATATATTTTTCATGTAGTATTTTGTAGACAAATCTGCACAGTAGACAGCAGGTTTGTGGTGCGCGTAATGTTAGTAATTTTGTCATCTGAAACCCGCTGATCCCAGGTTCAGCTTCTAGCCAGCATTCCACTCTCCTGCTGCTGTCGTCACCAATGTTGCACAAAAAGGGCATTAGCACCGAAGGTGCTAACTGAGGTGAATCCCTGCAGGATGTGCCATTTTTCCCGTTAATTACCTGTCTTATCTGAACACCTCTCTTCTCTCTCAGTCTTGTTACGGGCGCCATGACGACAAGAGCGTGGAGCGTGTCAAGGCTCTTTACGGCGCGCTGGGGATGCCTGCTCTCTATCGACAGCACGAAGAGGAAAGCTACCAGCGCCTGCTCAAGCTCATCGAGTGTCACGCCCAAAACCTTCCCCACGCCGTCTTCTTGAACTTTGCAAAGAAGATCTACAAGAGGAACAAGTAGATGTGGCAGAAGGATTAGGGCTCAAGGCTTAGGACTTTTCAAATGTACCGGATGACACAGTGGGCAGGAGGTGTTAGTGTCAGACACAGAGCTGAGGGGGTTGAAGTCTACGGGTGTGACACTGAAGAGTGTAAACCAGGGAGGAGGGGAATGGCTATATCAGTAATCATTTAGAGAGATGGAAGAGGTGCAAATGACTGTTTTGTGAGTTTATAAATATAGCCTCAGGATCACTGGACATGATATACATGAAGCACGATAATCCACTCTCACAACTCACTGCAGGGCACTGAAAGATTCACAGGTCACATCCACAGCCTGCGTAATAATAATAAAAAACAGGTGTGGAAATGGAGGCAGTGCTCATGTGTGCCACCTGAGCATGCTTCTCTGGTCAGTAATTGAGTGGGGTCGACTGTCCTGTTCAACGTTATTGAATGCTGCTGCTCTGTAATAGGTTTTCCAGTTGTGTGGCTTTTATTGACTGCCCTCTGTCCCTCTCTTTCTCTGTCTCTGCCTGACCTCTGTGTCCTCCCATCTTACCTTCTCTTGTGGTCTCTGTAATTTCCCCATGTAAATTTCACTGGTGAATATCTGCTGTTAATAAAGGACTTTTCTCTTTTTATTGCAAACATGAGGAATGATGCAGTTCTATTTATTATAACGTCAGGAACAAAAGATTTAGTGTCCTTATTTGGCATTTGAAGCTGTCATTCTGTATCGCATGCATAGGTGTGTGGGTGTGCGGTGTGGTGTGTGTATACATATGTGTGTGTGTGTGTGTAATTTGTGTATGTACGTGCATATGCACATGAAAGTGCACACAGTGTACTCTGTATTTTGAATGGAAAAGCACCTGATGTATATTGTTTACGTATGCTTTACAGCTGTTTTCTCTTTCATGATGCCTGTTGAGCTATTCCTTCATGTTCAGTGCGTCTGGAACGGACGCGTCAGTTTTTATTTTTTATAAAGTGCGCATAGATATCAAGACACTGGAATAAAGAAGAGATGGCAGGGGAAGCTGATGGAATGGCGAGCAGAAGGACGGAAGCGGTGGCATGGTCATAGCCAAGTAAACGAAGATGGAGAGGGCGAATGAGGGGTGTGGCCTAATTGTGATGAGGGGTGGATGACGAGAGATAAGGAGGTGGCCGCTAAGAGGGAGGATTTCGCGATCGCTCAGTGAGGGGGGTCGTATGGTACGCATCTGCATCCGCAGCATTCTGCCTCCATCTTTCCATCTTTTTCTCCGCTGCCGGTGAGTTTATTTGAAGGACAATATTCTTTATTTTGCAACACTCGCTCTCTGTTTCTTCGCTATAATCTAATGCGTATTTGCTATTCCTGGGTTTCTGTCCGCATTTAAGATGTTTTTTTATCTTTACAATGAGGCGATAATTGTGCGCACATCTCTCTCGACTGGTATTAAATTCGAAAATAAAACCAATTATATATATGAAGATATTTAATATTTAACATGGCTTCTAATGGTAGTGGCGTTTTTTGATCAAACAGGGAAGGTAAAGACGATGCGGCGGTGCCCCCTCCCTTTTCTCCCGCGCGGCCCCCATAGATCGATATATCTTATGGTAAATAACTGGTATTAGGTTATTTACAGCCGATGAGGTCATTTGTGTTTTGTATTATATTATCATAGATCAGGCAGATTATCCTAAATCGTCCAATACTGCGTTTTTGTTCTTGTTGGCATTTATGTACATGGTTTTTCGTTTGATCCAAGGACACGGATTGTGTACAAATAGCCGGCGGTATGTGTTTGTGTGTGTTTCTGAATGTGTGTGATAGAGAGAGAAAGAGAGAGAGCAGTGCGTATTTTTTATGCTCTATATAATTTCGTTAGTGCACTCAATTTGATGCGCCGACTTGTGCTGGAGAAATAATTAGATGTGTATAAAACAGCATGTTAATTTATTTAATGATTGTTTAGTTTTGCTTTTCAAGTGTGTATAATGAGCTGCATTTTTCCAATTTTAACTGGGGTGAGTGTGTGTGTGTGTGTGTGTGAGAGAGAGAGAGGGAGAGAGACAGATAGACAGAGAGAGGGAGAGAGATGACAGAATTTCTTCTGTGCTATAACCCTGTGGCATATCGCTCAACAGAGCAGAATGGATCAAAATGCTGAGAGATGACTATAATTGTCAATTAGTTGCTAACTGTCTTCCAGAAGTATTGTGCTCAGCATTGGGTTTAACTTGATGCGTGTGTGTGTGTGTCTGTCTGTGTGTGTGTGTGTCTGTGCGCGTGTATGTGCATACGTGCATGTGTGTGTGTGTGTGTGTGTGTTTGAGACAGAGAGAAAGAGACAAGGAAGAATGTCTTATATTAACCAGCGACTTGGCTGTCAAGCACAGTTTTATGTTCTTTACTGTTCTTTTTGTAGAGGGGCGAATTGGATGGCTATTTTACATTTAACTGTGGACCTAGATAAGTGTTGAATGTAGTCTGAACCATGCTGTGTCACCTTGAGAAGAACAAGGAGATTTAGAAGAAAAAAAAACGTATTCTTCAACTGTAACTGTGTTGACTCCATGTTTCTCTTGTTATTTCAGGATCTGTGCGGAGTCAAGATGTGAACATGATGTGTATTCCTGGTTGGGATCTTTTCTCCCTATAGATCAGACATCCTGATTTTTAAACCTCAGAAACTGTCACACCCTCTTTCTCCTATCATTACCCACCACCATTACCTATAATGCTTTCCTCAGCTCGGCCTTCTGTGCCCCCCCGGCCTCGTCGCTTTGACAACCACAAACGTAACAATGTGGTGGACCCAAAGTCTCTTGGTCAGGGCGGCCGTAGGGAGGACAAAAACATGAACACCGCTGTCACTGCTGCTTCCTCTTCTGTATGTCGGGCCAGTAAGGTGCCTGCTGAGTCTTCCAGGTCAAGGAGGGGTGACCAGGGCCGAACCAGTGTAGGACAACACAAAGTAGACCAGAGAAAAAACAGCACCATTCCAGTCAGGGCGAAACCCAAACCTAAAACTGGACATTCAGTGTCTAAACCAGGTTCCCTTCCTGACCCAAATTGTAATGAGCCAAGCTTGCCTTGCCTGTGCTGTGATGGGCACTCACCCCAAGACAGCAACAGTCTCTACAACCACAACTACAACAACAACAACACCATTGCCGTCAGAAAACAGCTAGAACTACAACCAGCACAGAAACAAAGTAGGGATCAGACTCCTCAGAAGGCGAGAGACACAAAAAAAGCTGAACCAAACCACAAGCAGACACAACAACAAGAACCACAAAAGCAACAACAACCAAACGACCCGCCAAATTCCCAGGAGACACAGAAAGCAGAGGCAAGTGAAGACATGGAACACAATGAAGGTGATGACGAAGAAGACGATGATGATGATGACGACACACTGGTCCCCTCCTGTCACGACTGCCCTCCCTCCCTCCTGCAGTTCTCCCTCACCTCTTCAACCTCATCTTCTTCTACTTCCATAAGCAGCTGCTCAGATTTTGAGACAGATGGCCCCGATGCTCTCTCACCCCCCTCTCAGGACCTGGCCCCTGAGCAGACCTCACCGACTAACTCCCTGTCCTCTCAGCCTCAGATCTTCCCCCTGGATGCCCATCTTTCTCCTCTGCCACCCCTGTCTCCCTGCTCCCCGGATGAAGGATACCCGTCCGCCCGCAGCTCTCCCTCCTCAGATTTCCCAGAGGGTAAGGGATTGTTCAGGCAAGACTGCACAAGACTGGATCTTTTGAGCCTCTTGGATTCAATGGATGGACTGGGCAAGAACGACCTGTTCAATCAAATGGTTCACGTGGCACGTTGGGAGCTGGACGGCGACCTGGAGCTGAGGGATCGATTTGATCACCTGCAGAAACTTGAACAAGTGAACATGCAGGTAAAGATAGCATACCTGGAAAGGCTTCAAGAAGCCAGGCTAGAGCTGGGTGAAGGGGATCTTTCAGACAGCCTGGATGCATTGGAGAACATGGATACTCAGTGGAAGCTGTACAAAGGGCATGAGTTTTGTGATTCCCAGGAATTCTCTGATGCTGGGGTTGATATGACGGCTCCATCGGACATAGATGAGCCCTCGCTCCCAGATTCACTCGCTCCCTCCCCACTGCAACCTCCCCCTAGGCCTCCTAAACCACCAACAAGACACGTGGACTCACACACAGACGCACACACATACGTTAACATTAACATTAATGCCAGCGCCCACATCACTTCCTCTGTCACCTCCACCTCCTCCTCTTCAACCTCTTCCTTTGGCAAAATTTGTCCATCTTCTTCTTCTTCCTCCTGTACATCTGAGAGTGAGGTCATAGTGCCTCCCTCTGTCCCTCCCCCTCCACTGCAAGCCCTCCCCTATTTCACATTTTACTCCTCTAGGCCTTGCCTGGCATCACCCACGCCCCCTATCCCCCCGCCCCGGAGACGTCACAAAGCCCGAATGGAGGCACTGCGAGCCGCTGACACTCAGGGCGAAGAATCCCCAGTGTCCCTCCCACCTCCAACTTCCCGCCCCCCGCCTCTTCCACCCCCTCCTCCTGCTCTTCCTTTGCCCCCAGCCATCCCTCCCCCTCCCTCGCTGCCACCCCCTCCCTCCTTCCACACTCTGGACGCCGAGATCCGCAAACTTCTGGTGCTGGCCGGGCTGACCCAGGCTGAGCTGCTCAAACTGAGCCCGGAGCTGGGGGTGTGTGTGACGGGGGTACTGGACGATGGAGATGATGAAGAGCTGTCTGAGACTGTAGCTGCACCAGAAAGGGTCAAAGGGCAAAAGGAAAGGGCGGGAAAAGAAGCTAGTGAAGAGGCAGAGATAATGGAGGATGAGTGGAGCGAGGGAGACAGAGAACTGAGTCTGGGGCTGAGAAGGGAGATAGTGACTGGAAAAGATGCACAAGAAAAGTACTTGGAGGGAAAAATGGAGGAAAACAGGGAAGCCTATAGGACAACCTCATTTACTGAGATGGCGAGAAGACGCAAGAGAAATGGCAGCAACAGTAACTACAGTTGTAACTGTGGACATGGCCTGGATGTCAAACCAAACCCTGAGTCTAATTTTAGCACGGCCCACAGCAGTACAATTAGCTCTGTGTCTAACTGCGGCAACACTTATGAGTACAATTCAGTGGCTGACCCTGCCCCTCCTCCTCCCCCTCCCCGACCTTTACCACCCTGTCCCCCAGCACTGCCCCTGTCCCCCCTGAAACCAGCTCTAACGCTATGTACCCTCCCTGCCAATGCATCTCGACCAGATCGTTTTGACTGGCTCATGGCCTTCTCCCCGGAAACAGAAAACCCGCCCTTCGAAATAGAGAAACCGACCGAAGGCAGTTCACAGAAGTCAACATCGGGGTCAAAGGTCACCACGTTCAAAGAGCTGCGCTACCGAAGCAGGCAGAACCCGCAACCAGCTGTGGTCCAACCAGAACCAGACCCAACAGTTATCACTCCGGATCCAGACTTCTTGTACAACCTAAAATGGAGGCGAGAGAAGACGGACGGGGATGGCATCCAATGGGAGTACACCCCCCAGGCCCACTCCGCTTTCCTTCAACCACAACCTACCAGATCATTAACCATCTTTAAAGAAATTCTGAAACTAACTGAGGGGGGCAGGCTACCAGTGCCTTGCCCCTCACAGCGCATTGGCTGCTCGACCAGCGAGAGTAACCTTTGGACCGCAGGAGTCGAGAGAGAGGGGAAGAAACTGAAGGAGGAAGAGGGGGAGGTGAGAGGAACAGCAGATGGAGGAAGGAACTGGGAATCAAGGACAACAGGTAAGCCTGGGCCTGAGGTTATATATTCCAGTGATTCATGTGCACCAGTCACATGAGACAAGAAGGACAGACATGGTGCAACAGAAAGGCTGGTCGGACAGGCACATTTATACAGAAACTGAATGCTCACTGTCCTAGTAGCAAACAATACCAGACACAGTGGCGCACTGGGTGCATATTGAAAGTGTAAGGACAGACAAGCTTGTGCAATACAATGATGGAGTTTCCGCAGAGTCCTAAAGGCGATCTCATTGCCTGCATGATGTCATCGCTGCCTCATTGAATTATTTATGAGCTCTGCAGACCAGAAGTCTTATGGAGCGCTGCTCTCTCTCTCTCTCTCTCTCTCTCTGTAATTCTCTCTCTCTCTCTCTGTCTCTCTCTCTCATCTCTCTTCTCTCTCTAACAGTTATACCTTAACTAGGAATATAAATTCCTGTTTTAATGTTGAAAACAAATAAGTGCACGAATACGTTATTTAGAAATACACTGTCTTACATTTTAGTCAAGAATTAATGATCACATAATACATGAAAGGAAAGAAAAGTGATGATCCTTAGGGTAGTTGCTCAGTGTTGATGCTCAGACTCTTTCACTCGCATCTTTGGTGGTCTCCTCTCTCTCTCTTCCTCCCTCTCTATTGCCATGCTTTCTCTTTATTTTGTAAGTTTTATTCTATAGGTGTCATTTTCTCCTTCGCTCATTTATCCATGACTTTCTCGCTTTCTCTTTAATCACCTCATGTTCATCTGACCTCTCTCCCTTCCAGTAGGTTCTGTAGATTCTATTCCTGCTTTTTTTTATCTCGCATTCATTGTGTGGGCTTCTCTTCCTCTTATTATTTCTAGCACTGTGGTCTGTTGATAATTCACTTCATTCTCATGTTGAAAGCAGTCATTGAGCTGCACAGTAAGTACATCTTGCTGTCTAAATATAATTCTTAATAAGATTTTTCAAACGTCTTTCAGTGTAACACATTTATGAATGCGTGTTGAATCACCCATGTAATTACAAGCATACATCTGTGAGTGGTTGTTTTTCATGTCACTAGGTATTGACAGGTGAGTGTACTGGGTCTCCTGTACATTAGGACTGTGTGTATTGCATGCTCACGATCTTTCCAGTCAGTTACTAATGACCTGCAAGTGTGTGTGCGTGTGTGTGTGTGCATGTGCTTGTCTGGTGTGATTGCCAGTGAACTCCACATAAGATGTGTATGTACCTTTAAGAAGCAAAGGGGAGTTCCTGAGGTTTCAAACCAATAGTAGAGCAGCGGTAGTGGAAGTACAGGAAAGGCTGTGTCAGACTATGTGGAAAAACAACTACAGAAGGTATGGTGGTCAATGCTCTCAGTTTCTCTTCTTCCGCATGCTCAGGTAACCAAGCAGCTTGTACCAGGCAACTGAGATAGACTGACATTTTTACAGGGAGGCAGAGACAGGTAGTAGACAGGCGCATAATGTTGTGTACACACTGACTCAGCATATCATGAATGTAATCACTGTTTGCTTCCCACTATGTACAGGCACATAGGCACACCAACTTCTCAGTGTTGCTGTAAACACTTCATACAGACATGGAGTTTAGCTTTTTGCCGTTTCAAAGAATGAATACACAGAGCTGAGCTGAGCTTGAAACTAATGGAATGTGTCACAGGAAGTAGTATGCATGGCGCCTGTATATGTGTGTGAAGGGATGTTTGGCGTGGTCCTGAATACTATTTCACAGTGTTCCTATATGAGGACATTGTGTTGCGTGTTCTTAGTGATGTTCTCTACAGAGTAATACAGTTAAAGCAGTCTATTCGTTGGTGTTGTTTTCTCTGATCGCTTATTTAACTTCAGACATTGACTTACTTGTGAAACCCACTTTCAGCTACCTTAGGGTGTCTGTATGCTGTCTTGAGTGCCTGTATGTGTGTGTTTAGATTATCGGATGTGTGCTGAGGTTGTTTTCCTCTAGATGTTTTCCTCTAGTGTACATTCATAGATTTGCACATTCTTTCTCTGCAAACGCTAACATTCTCTCCATCTCTCTCTCCCTCCTATTTATTTGCAACTTCCTGTTTTTGCCTCATTCCTTTCTTTTGGCGCACCTCTCCTCATACTTTTTCCTTTTTCCTCATTCCTTCATCCCACCCGTCCCAACTCTTCTTTTTAAAAACCACTTTGTTTCTCCTCTGCTTTTTACTCCTCCTCCGCCTCCTCTTCCCTCCTTACTTGCTGACTCCCCCCCCCGCCCCCCGGGCAGTGTCTTCTCCCCCGCTGTCTCTCACCTCGTCCCACTCCCCGCCCGCCCCTTACTTCCTCCACTCCGACCCTCAAGGCCCCCTGTCGCAGCAGGCTGGCTTTTTTTACGGGGCCCCGCCGCCTAGGCCCCCTCGCCACCACCGTCACCATAGCGACACAGAGGCCCGGACAGTGCCCACCGCTTCCGTCGCGCCCAGCTTGGGCGGCTCGCGACGCCGCGCAGATCCAGAGAGCAGCGCGCGCTCGCTCCTCCGCGCTGGCGCTGGCGGTAACCTAGACTCCCTGTACAGTGACATAGACTCGCTGTACTGCGCCGACGCGAATAACAACGCGGGCTCGCCGTCCGGCGCTGAGGCCGATGGCGAGCTGGCCCTGAGGCCCCGCCCCGGTTTCGGCCGCGAGGGCAACGCCGTCGCGCAGCTCTGCACGACCCCGTACAAAAACGTGGACTTGCTGTGCTGCCCCAACACGGTCAGGCAGGCCGATATCGACCCGCTGTTTTACGCAGGCCGCGATGCGGACGGCCCTGCCGACGCCCATGGCTACGCCGGCGTCGATCAGAATAGCAACCGGCTGATGTGGCGCCCCGCGTACGCGGAAGAGTGCCCGGCCCCGCCCGTCTGGTACCTCTACAGCCCCAGCAACTGCCCACTGCACAGGGGGGCCCCGCCCCGCCTCTCCCCCATCGGAGCCATTTCTCCTCCGCAGAGGTTGGGGGTGCCTGTCCCGGGGGCCGACATGGCCCGTCTGAGCTCCCCGCTCTTCCCCCGCAGCCACACCATCCCTGCCCTCGCTGCCCCCTTTTATTACCCCTATCTCAAACCCGCTTCTGCTACTGCCCCTCTGAAGGAGTCCCACGTCCCTGTAGTCACCAAGCAGCCAGAGCTGTGTCCTCTGAGTAAGAACTCTTTTTCTTTCTCTCTCTCTCTCTCTCTCTCTCTCACTCTATCTCTCTCTCTCTCTTTCTCTCTCTCTCTCTCTCTCTCTCTTGCTCTCTCTGTCTTTTTCTCCTTCTCTCTATTTGTCTGTCAGTCAGTCTACATGCTACACTTCAGCGACACTACTTGGATTTGTTGTATTGTCACTGTTGCATGGACCAGTAAGCATGACTCTGCTGATTAAAAAGGTGACGAGCCTAAGCTTATCATTTTGTCATATTAACTGTATGCGTATGGCTCATCATGGTCTTTATTATCATTACCACCTTTGTGTGCCTCGTTTGATGTGTATTAATAATATTAAAGGAGTAACTGCCGGTGCACAAATGGGTTAGTATTTGTAAGTGGCTTCGGTTACACACCAGATAAGTGGATACATTGTGATGCTATGTGTATATAAATGTGGATTTCTGCATTTATATAACCAACTGATATCAGTTCATATGTAGCACATATATGTGTTCACTTATTGATTATTTCTTTTTGGTGCATGTTCTTCCTCAAGCATTTCTTTGAGTACAATTGCATACACATTCTGTTTGTACTGTGGATGTCTCTATGGCAGGTAGGCTAAAATATATGGAGAACTTTCCCCTTTGTCCCAAATACAAAATATATATACAAAATCAGTGCTAAATATAATTGTAGTATTCTTTGTTATCCTGTGATCCAGAACATTGTACACCCATTATGCTTTGGTATAGTTAAATTCTCATATACGGTATTAATGAATATCTATTCACATTTATACATGTATTGAATGTTAAGTTACATTTAGTGCTAGCTTATAAAAATACCATAATAACATAAAGGGGCAACTACCCACACACAGTACAAAAACTAATTTTATCAAGGACATGATATATTACTTTCTTCTGCAGTAAGCAGGTATACTTTTAATGGCAGTACTAAAACCATGTAATAGAATGGTGGTTCTCAATCTGCGGTCTTCATAATTTTATTGGCTTTTATTTACAGGCTAATAAAGACCCTTTACTGTCCTTTCAATTGAAAAGCTGTAGACTCCCTCAGGTTCATTTATTTATTTATTTATTTATTTTTGCATTGCCAGAAAAATGAAGTGCCTGTATTATCTTGGTCAATCTTGCCACCAAATAATAAAAACTTATTCTTTAAGAACTACAACTGCTATAGAAGAATATAACTGTGCTTTCCACTGTCTCTCTTTTACCCTCAGCCGTTCGTAGTGTGTCATTCGCCGGCTCTATCCAGCAAGGCGAGGCCTGGATGGCCGGTGATGGGAAGGGTCCTCTGGGAGGTCAAAGGCTGTCCTCTTTATGCCTGAATGAAAAAAGAGGTAAGGGATACCGCTCCTGTTCTGAAATGTTCTTAAATGTTTCTTAAATGTTTTTGTAATCTCGGCTACATTGAAAATGAGGGCCTGGCCCTCAATTGTCCCTCCGAGAATTAAATGAAGGTTCTGATGATGATGTCCTCAATAATATACTCACAGATACACAAACTGCTGTATATGTTATACATTATATTTATATGTTTTATATCCTTGCACCAAAACAACACTTTGCTACTTAAACTGGCAGGCATTGTGTGCTCAATGCTCACATGTTTGCATTCAACTGCATAAACTGTTTCCTGTAACTTTATTAGTGGTAGTACTGTTGTTGCGTTACACTAGTAGCATGTGCTGTGTTGTATGAGGGGTTGTGTTTCAGTGTGTAACACTTCTCTGTTGTTGTGTAGCTCTCCTGAGTGCTGTCAGTGTAGCAGTGGAGGCCATTCTAGCCCAGTTCAGCACCTCTCGAACCCTCGTCCAGAAGGTCAGTGCTTCTCTCAATCTCTTCCTCTCTCTCTCTCTCTCTCTCTCTCTCTCTTCAGCCATGATTGCTGTAGGAGTATTGGTCATGTCAGAAAAGATATGGGAAATATCCATAAAAATAACGATTATACCTTTCTCCCTTTTTCTTTCTTATCTCTCTTTCTCCACGTCCGTCTATCCCCAGTCTTTCAAAAATCAAAAGGTGCAGCAGTGTGTTCGATTTTCCCTTTCTGTCACTCAGTAGAAACCACTCTGTATTAATCACCTTGTTCCCCGCTCCCTCCCTATATCTCCTTGTCTCATCTCTGTCTCTGCCTCTCCTTCCCTGTCTCTGTCTACCTGTTATCCTCATATCCCTCTCTTCTTTTTCTCTCCCCTTCCTCTCGTATACTTTTCTCCACTGGCCCAATCTCCTCTACTTCTCCTCCTCCTATTCGGTCCCTGGCCTTTTTTCTCGTGTTTTTCTCCTGTTTTTTCCCTTCTTCCTATCCTCCTCTCTCTACTCTCTCTGTTGTTTTCTCTCACTGTTTCTCCCCTTTTTCCACTTGTGTCTTCCTCTCCTTTTTCCTATACCTCTTACACTTCTCTGGCTCTTCTTCCTCTCCCTCCTTCTCCTTTTTGTCACTCTGTACTTCTGTCTCTTGCTCTCCTCCTCTTCTCACCCCTCTTCACATCCTCCCCTTTCCCTGTTTTGCTCTCTCTCTCTCTAACATCCCCCCCCCCACCCAAGGCCCAGTCAGGAGATAGCAGCTTCAATCCCTCTCTGGGAAGGCTGGTGCTGCAGTGCCTGTGTCCAGCTCTGTACGGCCTGCTCTCTGACGGCCTCAAGCCCCACCAGAGTGACCTTATTGCGGGACGGAGACCAAATTCACCCTGGGGTTTGGTGCAGGCCTCCACACGCCAAGGTATGGGGCTGGACTGAGCTGGTATATTTGTGTACCTGATGAGAGAGTCTAAAATATCACCTCAAACAGAGGATAATTGTGCATGTGTGTGTGTGTTTGCGTACCGCTTATGTGTGTGTGTGTGTGTGTGTTTGTGCCTGTGATCGTGTCATTTGTCGCATTCTGCTTCTCAGTCTATCTCTTTCTGTTCTAGCACATAATAGCCTGTGGTGCACAGTGTCCTTTCTCTGTCACTCTCTCTTGAGCGCTCTTACTCACTCTTTCTGTCACTCGCGTTTTCTCTTCTTTTGTTCATGTGCTTATCGTCTGTCCTCATTCCCTTTATCACGGCTCTTGCTCTTCCTCTGTTCCAGCCATCTCTTCACATGCGTGAGAGAGCGCTGGCATCGGTGTGTGTGTGTGTGTGTGTGTGTTTGTGTGACTCACACGCCCTCTCTCCCGCACCCCAGGTCCCAGAACGCAGGCCCTGTACAGCCTGCAGTGTCGAGTGGCTGAGCTGCCCCAGCTAAGGCAGAGCCGCCACCGGTTCAACGCCTTCCTGCTCGGCCTGCTCAAGTAAGACGCGCTTTCGCACCGCTCGTGCACTTCAGCGAACTCTTACTTCGCCCGATGCCTTGTCCGGGCTCTTATCATTCAGTGTAACAGTGTATCGCACAGTGCAGTACCTCCGTGTGCTAATCGCTTCCTCTCTGTCCTACAGCGTGAAGCTTCTGGACTACTGGCTGTCTCATCTGCAGTCCTGTGATGGTGCATATCTGTTCTCATCTTTCTCGGTCATATTTTGCCCCAAAACACATTTAACATTGTTTGATCCTCCATTGTCACAATGCACAGCAAACAGTCTTGATTGTTTTAACACCATATTTACTTAACATACTTTAAACACAAAACATTCTTTTTGTCAAATGCATGTGCTAGAGCACTCTAAAAGTAGCCATATTGACAAATCAGTTCTCTCTCCTTCCCTCAATGTTCTCTCAATGTTTCGGGTTTTTCCAGATGTCCTGGCAACATACTACCGTCCCTCTTCCTTCATGCGGCTGTCGCGCACTTCCTGTCAGCCTCTTTTTGAAGAGCTCATCCTCCTACTGCAGCCCTTGTCCCTCTTGACCTTCAACCTGGATTTACTTTTCCAGCACCACCACCTTGACCCCACCTCCCCTGGCCTCTCCTCAGCCAATCGCAGCCCTGAAACTCCCAGCCCAGCCA
Source organism: Anguilla anguilla (assembly GCF_013347855.1). Taxonomy (NCBI): domain Eukaryota; kingdom Metazoa; phylum Chordata; class Actinopteri; order Anguilliformes; family Anguillidae; genus Anguilla; species Anguilla anguilla. The sequence goes on from NC_049201.1 coordinate 69,921,302, forward strand.
ATCATGAGAGTAGTGTCAGGGTCCCACCCAGGGGATTTTCGATTGATAGTAGACATCCCCTTGAGAGTGTGTCAGAGCAGGACTTTAGGAATTTGGAACAAGCTGAGGACACTCAGCATGCAATTCCCACAGCTTTAGCCAATCAGATTGCAGGTGAGGTAGAAGGGTTTGCCAATCACAGTCCATTTTCAGGAACAGTGTCTAATACGGGAGAGACCAGCCCACAACTTATGTGGCTACAGGAGAAAGAAATAGCGCCCCCTAGTGTTAGTAACTTCTCACAGCAAGCTGGCCAGGCAATACAGCAGGGCTGGGGTGCAATGTTGCGCTGGAGTGAACGCCTGGGGCAGAACCTGGGCAATTATTACACAACTGGGGCAGTTACATCTGAGCTGGAAAAGCCTCTTCCTCGACCCCAGGATTTCTGGTCAGGCAGTTCCTCAAACACCCTTACCCAGCCCGACCTCATCAGTTGTGAGACTCAGAAGGACCCTCCATCTGAAAGCAGTCCCACAGTTCCCTGGGGCCTGGGCAGACTGTTTGGGGCCCCTAGGGGACAGAGGAGCCCACAGACACGCACACCTACAGCTAGGTGAGCCGACATACAAACACGGTTGTGCATCAGTGTGTGCATCTGCCTGCACTGATTAGCCTGAGGGGTAGTGTAGTATAATGTTTAGGGAAATGGGCTCGTAACTCGAAGGTTGTGGGTTTGATTTTTCCACCTTGCTTCAGTTAATATGCAGTTGCGTGAATGGGTTATATTTTAAAATAGTAATTTGTGTCAGATAATAATCTGGATAAAAGCGTCTGTGAAAGCCGAAATGTGATGAGCATGTACTGAGTTTAGGGAGGAATCCGGAAGTTATGGTCCAGGCTAGGACAGTGCTACGTTATCAGAGTCCTTCTCTCTTTCTACCTCTCTTTCTTGTGTGACTTTTGCTTTCTCTGCTTTGCTTGTGTAGGCGTCCGTCGCATTGGCTTGCCCCTGGTGTCTCAGCTCTGACCCGTATAGTGAGCCCCACTCAAAACCCAGTGCCTAGAGAGGGCAGGGGAGAGGAAGAGTCCCAGGGTCCGAGAGAGACAGAGGAAACCGGAGAGAGACCAAGACCTCTTAGGTACATTATTCACATAACATTCAGCAAAGTTAACTTAAGTCAAGTCATAAGGTAGTTGTGTAATTTTGTGCTTTTGTATGTACAGTATGATAGACATTAATTCTGCTCATCCACTGACTTCCCCTTCTCATTTCCCTTTATCCCTCTTTCTCTCCTTCCCCCCTCTCTCTCTTTCTCTCACTGTCTAGGTTGGTGCGGACCCTGTGTGACCACATGGGCACGGGGGAGGAGCTGAGCTTCCAGAAAGGAGAGGAGCTCATGGTGCTAGAAGGCGTCGACAGCGATTGGGTTCGTTGTCGTCGAGACGACAAGGAGGGACTCGTTCCCATTGGCTACACCTCTCTGATTATGTGACTCCAGCAGCGTTGACTGGATGATAAGATCAGGGAGGGCCATGGTTTTTGAAAAATAAACTGAAACATGGCTTTTTGACTCTGGTCCTGGAGCATCTTGGTGCACGCAGGAGTTCGTCACAGCCAGGCACTTTATCAACTAATTAAGCTTGTCATTAAATCCTCATTAAGGAAGACTGCACCCCCTTGTTCAGAGGGTGGAAGTGATTTAATTAAGTACAGCTGGAAAGCCCAATATTTGTACAGCCCTCCAGGACCAGAGATGATTTGCCTTGACAGGAAATAACAAAAAGGAATATAGTAATTTAGTGATTAGTGGCTGTGTTCAATGTCCATCTCTCCTCTCTTACCAGGTTTGTGTTGACATGTTTCTGCTACTATTAGTGTTCACTTGAAAACCATATAAAGCTGAATGTATAAATATACATACATAGGATTATATATATTAAAATATATATTGAAATTACATAGGTGGATGGAGAGATAGGCAGGGATAGGAATCTAGCTAATAGCAAGTAAAAAAATGCTTCTTACAAAGAGTTGATTAGTTTCAATTAACTGAATACTGTCATCGTTCTATTAATATCAATTTTAGAACAGTATAGCACTTATACACATGATTTGCAGTTCTGCTTTAAGTTTGCAACTCAGTATGATTTTAAGTGTGCTGAACTGACTGAGCGTGCATTGTGTCAATTACACAAGTATCCAAAGGCTGTTAAGTGTTTCCAATATATTGGAATAAGCTACTACAGGTATTAAAACCCATAGTTAAATAGGTTTAGCTTTTAATTGTGCGCAATGTACAACATATCAGTGATGCGCAAAGTTAAACCAATTCAAGACCTAATACAGAAAAGTATCATGCAAGTTTTATTAATTAGAGTGTCCTAATTCAACAAGATAGCAAAAATACAGTACATTGTTGTGCAAAAGCATAGAGAATATGACCTATAACATTTTCAGAGCTGTCTATAAACAGAAAATCAACTAGGGTTATGAAGAGTACATTACCATATTTGCATTTTTGGGACAAGGCTGTACTGCCGCGATGGCCTTGAATAAACATCAGTCATGGTGAAGGCACATAGGAACATACAGCTGTTTTTACAAACTGAAAGATAATATTCATGTATTCCAGGTCCCTGGTTTATGCAGTTAAATGATGATATAAAAATATTATTATGACCATTATCAAAGTAGTTGTAGTAGCAGTAGCAGTAGTAATAGATATAGTAGTGTTACAAATTGTATGATGTCATTATGTTGATTCTTGTGATTATGTTGGTTATAATCCTTTTTTTACAGTTCTTAATGTAAATGTTGAATAACTATGCATATACTGTATGCTCTGCACCTGTCCTTAAGTCTGGGAAGTTGCAATTAGAGGGTGCGGAAGATCGAGGTCAGAGATCGGGATTTAGGAAGTTGCATAAATTTAGAAATATTCGCAGCCCCAGTTTACCAGCTCTCGTGCCAACGGGTTCTTATAGTAAAGCACTGAACTACACAGGAGTTCACCTTGAGCGAACCACAGTGGTGGTGTGAAAGCCTCGGTTATGGCAGCCTTTTTCACGGTAAACGTGATATCGTGCTTCACTACAGCTAAGTCTGCCGCTTAAATCGTCTTATTATGGGAGCCTCAGAAAAAGCAAACACGTTTTTTTTTCTGAAACGAGCTGAGCGAGCGGATGCTGAGTCAGTGTGCACACATTAAAACAGGAGCGAACCCAACAGGCGCGACGTTACAGTCGTTGATTTTCCTGTGCGCTCTGCTCCTGGACGGAAAAGCAAACCAACACAAAACTCAGGAATGTGATATTTCTGAAAGGTCATCTGTAACGGCGGGCAGGAAATTAACATCAGTATGATTCGCTTTATTTTTGCACTTTTATTCATTCGTTATACGGCCATCGAATTGTTTTATTACGTGTTGGGTTGTTTAATGTTGTTATTTATTGATTCTGGACTGGTAGGAGGGAATATAGCTGTTATCTACCCCTGCTTACCCTTTCTCTCTCTTTCTATCTCTCTCTATCTATCCATCTGGAGGTGTATGTGTAGAAGTGGGTTGTGTAAGCTCAGTGTTATAGCCTGACTGTGCCACTCTAATGTAACTGTGCTCCTGCAACGGTGTCAGTCGCTGTCATTCCGCCCCTGCATGTGCTTGTCTGTAAATATACAATAAACTTGATATACCCCATCCCAGGTGTGAAATTTCCCGTCTGTTGTGTGCAGTGCCACTGGATCGTGTCCTCGCCCGACCTGGGCGATGCGCGGCAGCCGGCTTTCACAGAGCGATCCTCGCGCATCGGCGGACAGGGAGGGGGCGGCGATCGTTTATCTGGCCGAACAGAGGGGCGATCGGATGACAGGGCCGCAGAACGCCGCATCTCACGACAACAGAGCCAATCAGAGACATCCCTTTTGTACTTGGTCGTTGTGGCGCAGCAAAAAAAAAAAATGCTTACAGAAGCAACGCGCTAACCGGTGCTATTTCAGTTACATTCCGCAGGACTGTGAAGTACAAAGGTACATCAATCCCCATCAAATGCCTGCAGAATTACAGCAGCAGGGTCTATTTTTAAAATGGAACCAAGCAAGTGATTAAATGTCTCCTTTAGCTGGTGGTGCATGAGTAGGTTTAATGATTAAATAATGCAATATTCATAGATCACTGATATTCAAATATTCTCTTGACCTTGACTGGTATTTACATAATCGACACAACTTCCATGACAGTGGTACATATAAATAAGGATTCGCTAAAGAGGTCTACATTCACTTAACACTTTAAATCAGAATTAAAGCAAATTATTCTATGCATAATTCATTGCAGCTTCTTCATGAATACTGATGAGAGGGGATATAAATTATTTTTTTTATTCATAAGCAAAGTAGATCAGATAGCTGATAGATGAATATTTGAATCTTAGATTACTTGCATTTTATCCATAATCAGAAATGCTGTATTTTTAGTGGACACCACTTTGGTACAATCAGTCATATTGCACATGCTTTCTGGTGGACAGGGAAGACCCTGAATATTACCATGTGTGTGGAAAACAGTACATTGTTTTATATACTAAGACTGACACTTTTGTTTCTGTATGCATTCAAAATATGCCCTAACATTAAATGCTCTCTGTACGAATGAATATCATTGAACAACACAAAAGATGTTTCTTTGAAAAAAATCTGTTTAATATTTTACACGGTTTCCATAGAGAGAAGTAGAATTATGCATTTACTGATGTTTCAGTTCTATAATAATATTAGTAAGGAAAATGATAAGCAATGTTACACATTACATCAAATGTAAAATCTGGAGTAACTCTTGTTTTTAAATCAGTATTTTATTCATTTTTTACAAAGATCAAAATTCAAAACCACATTTTTTGGGCGATAAATTATTTTTTTTTTGTTTTTATTTTTCCTAAAAGTAAATTATTAGCAGCATTTGTGTAGCAAAAACTCAGACACATTGCTTTCATGCAAACTAGATAAATAATCCTAATAACCATAATCATATTTGCAATGATAATAATCATGATAATCATCATCTATTTGCAATAATGTAGTGCTTTTTATAAAATAAAATAAAAACTAATAAACATATAAAACAAAATTAAAAACAAAACAGCATCGTTGTGACTTTAGAATCATAATTACAAACGTTGAACCGGAGAGGAAGAGAATTGGACAAACAGAACAACCACAACTCAATGTCTGCCCGGAAGTCCATTTACAATAGCCAACATTTTGCGATTGTCTAACAAAAAAAAAAAAACAAAAACATTTTTAAAATCAAAACAAAAAAATGTTTAAATGAAAAAAAAAAAAAGAAGAATCACAAAACACACACTCACACACACAAAAAAATACAAGAGCCGCGTTTATAACCGTTTTCACAAAACTGGATTCTGTTTTTTTTTTTTTTTAAAAAGAACACATGAAACAAAAAACAATCTTTACCAGGAACTATATTAAGTTGACAGGATTTTATTTCGTTTTTCTGTCACCTTTGAAAATATTAAATTTTTACGTTGGTCTGTTTTTTTAGTGTTCAACACTTTGCAGCAAAATAGAGAACCGTTTTTTCTGTCCTGCTAATAATTAGTAATAATTACAATATCTGCTTTGTCTGTGTCGCTGAGCTGTCCTGTGCCTCCTCATCTCGATACAATTCATAGATATGCAACGCGATTTCAATTCCCGCACCTCAATCACTGCTAATAGTGCTTGTTGCATTTCATAAAAACGCGCTTTCCCAGCTTAAAACACGACGATAATAAGGGAAGAAATAATAATAATAATAATAATAATAATAGTTTTTAATACATGTAGGGCTCCATAGGTGGGGTCCTGTACAATACAATAGAAACAAATTCCATATTTGAGATATTGCTTTTCGAGACTAAGCTCACTTCATTCCAGTCTATGTACAGCTTGGCACTTTACTGCTCCTTCTCTTCATTTTGTCAGTTTCTCAGTCTGTGGGCCCATCTCCGCGGGACGGCTCCGCTCAGTCAGCCCGTCGCCGTGTCCCGTCCGGGGACACATCCGTTTAAAATCTCATCACAGTTTTCTGAAACATTCCTGTCGGGGCGACGAGACTCACAAACGAACGACAATCTGAACCAGACCTCAAAAAACGCCCCCACCGCCTCCTTCCCTCCCCGTCCACTCACACTGTGTCGTGATGAGAGAGACAGACGAAGTGCATTTCACCATTTCTCACAATGGCGTTAACGGGTTAGCGACCCGGCAGAAGCACGCGTCCCGTGTTCTGCCTGTTCACGAGAGGCCCCCACACTGGAGTCCCAGAGCGTAACCGTTCCCCCCACCCTCCCTCCCTCCATCACCCCTTTTAAGGAAGCGGAGCTGCAGTTCCGACTGTCTCCAGGTGGGGGAGCTCAGCAGAGCACGCTCCGGCTCAGGCCTCCGAAGAGCTACTCTGTGCCACCGTTCTGAGCTTAGGCTGACCGAACGGCAAATAAAACAACCGCTGCATCAACGAACCAAAAAACTGCCTTCCCTTCTAGTTTTCTGTGTATGTGTGTATCTGTGTAAGTATGTGCAAGTATGTACTTTTAAGTATGTAATTATGTGTATGTATAAGTATGTACAAGTATGTGTATGTGTGTTTATGTATATAAGTGTGTGTGTGTGTGTCTCTTCTCAAGCTTTACTATATTTCAGGAAACACAAATGACATGTATAACAGTAAAGCACGAAAGGCTACCAAAGTTCATTCTCTTTTTTCTCAACAGAGCGCGCCCGATACCAGCGTCTCTCCCACACTGTCAATCAAACGTCTGTCCGTCTGTCCGTCCAGGGTGTGTCGCGCCGTCCTCAGGCAGGTCGTCCTCTCGCTCCCGAGTTCCGATTCCCGCCCTCTTTTAGTGTGTCCACTTCAGCGTGTGTAGTGTTGCTCGTTCCAGCAGGGGGACACGTTCGTCTCAAATGTTTTTTTCTTTAATGACACACGGCCTCCTCCTCCACTATTCACGCACTGTGTGTGTGTGTGTCTGTCTGTCTGTCCGCTCACCATGCGCACTGTCCCTCTGTCTGTCACTGGTCTCCTTCAGAGAAAGAGACGGGAGGGAAGGAAAGATGCGTGGAGAGGAGGAGAGAAGGGCGTGCCCCACGCTGTCTCTCTCTCTTTCTCTCTCTCTCTCTCTCTCTCGCTCCCTCTGTCTCTTGCATATGTTCTCTTACTTCGTTTCTCCGCCTCTCTGGCACCCCTCGAGAAGGAGGGCGAAGGACGAGTGGATTACGAGGTGAGGCTGGTGACATCACTTCCTGCCAACAAAGTCACCCAATCCCAGCGTCCGTCTGCGCAGTCGCCGCCCAGATCCCTCCTCCAACAGGTACGTCACATCGATGACTGAAAGACAGTTAAGATATAGCAGCATTAACCCCAGAGTGATCTAAAGGCCGCAATTGTCCTCACAATCCTCTGGGCACATTGCACCCCTTTCCCTCTGCATGAAGGGCAGGGCTGCCCAACTCTGCTCCTGGAGGTCTACCGTCCTGCAGGTTTTCACTCCAACCCTAACAAAGCACACCTCACTCAACAGCTCTTGACAAGCTGCTAATTAGTATAGTCAGGTGCGCCAAATTGGGGATGTAATGAAAACCTACAGGATGGTAGATCTCCAGGAACAGGGCTGGGCAGCCCTTGGTGTAGAGGGCCCCAATCCCCCTCCTCCTGCCCTCAAACCCCGCCCCTTTCCCTGATTCTGCGCATCTCTAGCTCCCCCTGCTGGTCTCACCGTTCTTGCTGGGAGTTTGCTGCAGCAGGTTGAGGAGGATCTTGTTCAGCCTGTCCCGCTGCGCCTCCCTCCTCCCCACCTCCGAGTGATGAGAGGAGGAGGAAGAGGAGGAGGAGGAGGGGACCTCCAGGCCCTCGGCCCGCTCCGGCTCGCCCTCCTCCTCGTCCTCGGCCCCCCGGTCCGTGGGGGTCTGTGGCGGGACGGGAGGCTGGGGCAGGAGGGGCGGGGGCTCTCCCGGGACGATGTCCATGTCCGCCTCCCCGCCCCCCTCCTCGCTGTCCAGCTGGGACGCCCCCGCCCCGTCGCACAGGCGGGGGTCGCCGGGGGAGGAGTCGTCCTCGCACGCCCCCCCGCCCAGCCCGTCCTTGCACACCAGCTTGGGCCGCTCGCTCTTCCAGGAGGAGCGCCCCCCGTTCCTCTTGTAGTTGTCCGGGACGTAGTGAGGCTGGGGGAGCAAGCGCAACCACCGTTAGCTCCCAAATTTACCACTGAGCACAGTCACAGAGATAATGCTACTCACTTCCTTTCCTGCTGCAAGAAACACAAACAACATCATTCCCAATTCAACACACATTACATTCCATTCCATTATGGTGCATAAAAGACCAAGACATACATCAGGGATAATAAAAAGTATGTCACCTCCTACAGTAGCAATCATAAAGAGATGAAAGAGAAATAAGGCGCTAAATGAGTGTATTCAGAGCATGATGCCCATCATAAATACCTCTCTTCCTAATAAAGTTCTTCAAATCAGTGCAGTACACTGCATTCACAAACACACACACACACACTCTCAAACACACACACGCACTCACACGCACTCACACACGCACACGCACACACACTCACACGCACACACACTTACACACACACGCACACACATACACACACACACACACACACACGCACTCACACACACGCACACACACGCACACATACACGCACACACACACATACACACACACACACACGCACACACACGCACACACACACACACACACACACACACACACACACACGCACACACACGCACACACACACACACACACACGCACACACGCACGCACACACGCACACACACACACACACACTCACACACACACACACACACACTCCCCAGCCTTACAGAGAAGTCCCTCTTGGGGGCCAGCCTCTTGGGGAAGTGGTTGAAGGCGAAGGGCTTGGTGCAGACGGGGTAGCGGTTGCGATGGATCTTGTAGAAGAGGTGCGCGGACTTGTCCAGGCGGTAGTCGCAGATGTACACGTCCTGCTCCTTCACACCCTTGGGCCGGCCTGCGGGGAGGGAGGGGCCTCGTGCGTCAGTCACCTCTCATGCACAGGCGATCATAGTAACAATAAAATACTTATAATAAGCTGTTTCCAATAAAATGTCAAAAAGACATCAAAAACAAAGCACAAACAGTGTAAACATTCAAGTATAAAAACAGGAGAGTCCAGTGGTTTTTGAGAATGGAGAGTATGAGAGTGTGTATGAGAATTAGGGACAGTGTGTCAAGTCTCACCCTTGCAGTAGGGATAGAGGTCGTGTGTGTGAGGGTTAGGGAGAATTCTCAGCCTTGCAGAAGATTTAGAAGTAGTGTGTGTGAGGGCTATGGACAGTGTGTGAAGTGCCACCCGTGCTGTAGGTGTAGAGGTTGTGTGTGTGAGTTGGTGAGGGTTAGAAACCATATATGAAGTCTCACACCGTTGCAGTAGGTGTACAGGTGGTGTATGAGAGGAGGTGAAGGTTAGGGACTGTGTGTGAAGTCTCACCCTTGCAGTAGGTGTAGAGGTTGTGTATGTGAGTTGGCGAGGGTTAGGGACAGTGTACAAAGTCCCACCCTTGCAGTAGGTGTAGAGGTTGAGTATGAGAGTTGGTTGAGGGTTAGGGACAGTGTATAAAGTCTCACCCTTGCAGTAGGTGTAGAGGTTGAGTATGAGAGTTGGTTGAGGGTTAGGGACAGTGTATAAAGTCTCACCCTTGCAGTAGGTGTAGAGGTTGAGTATGAGAGTTGGCGAGGGTTAGGGACAGTGTATAAAGTCCCACCCTTGCAGTAGGTGTAGAGGTTGCGTATGAAGGTTGGTTAAGGGTTAGGGACAGTGTATAAAGTCTCACCCTTGCAGTAGGTGTAGAGATCGAGTATGAGAGTTGGTTGAGGGTTAGGGACAGTGTATAAAGTCTCACCCTTGCAGTAGGTGTAGAGGTCGAGTATGAGAGTTGGCGAGGGTTAGGGACAGTGTATAAAGTCTCACCCTTGCAGTAGGTGTAGAGGTTGAGTATGAGTTGGTTGAGGGTTAGGGACAGTGTATAAAGTCTCACCCTTACAGTAGGTGTAGAGGTTGAGTATGAGAGTTGGTTGAGGGTTAGGGACGGTGTATAAAGTCTCACCCTTGCAGTAGGTGTAGAGGTTGAGTATGAGAGTTGGTTGAGGGTTAGGGACGGTGTATAAAGTCTCACCCTTGCAGTAGGTGTAGAGGTTGAGTATGAGAGTTGGTTGAGGGTTAGGGACGGTGTATAAAGTCTCACCCTTGCAGTAGGTGTAGAGGTCGAGTATGAGAGTTGGCGAGGGTTAGGGACGGTGTATAAAGTCTCACCCTTGCAGTAGGTGTAGAGGTTGAGTATGAGTTGGTTGAGGGTTAGGGACAGTGTATAAAGTCTGACCCTTGCAGTAGGTGTAGAGGTCGAGTATGAGAGTTGGTTGAGGGTTAGGGACGGTGTATAAAGTCTCACCCTTGCAGTAGGTGTAGAGGTCGAGGACGCAGCACATTCCCACCACGGCCTCCAGCGGGATGATCTCGTAGAGCGGCACGCGGAACAGCTCGTTGTGGTAGAACCTCCGCGAGGGGGAATGGTGGGTCTCGTGGGGCCGGAAGTAGTGGTGCCCGAAAGCAAAGCGCTCACCCCTGCAGCGGGACAGAGCGGGGAGACGGGGGGCGGGGACAGAATGACAGATTCAGAAGGAGCTCAGGTGCACCTAGCTTTTCAACAGGAGCACAACTGCCAAAGTCACTTCACTTGGCAGTCAAAATTCATGGACTGAAAGCTGAAAACAACCCCCAGTGCATCTCCAAAGCCCCTCCCTCTTTGCCCTCACTTGTCGCTCTTCCAGAGCTTCTCGATGCGGAAGATGTCCAGTTTGTCTCGGTTGACGTGGGACAGGAGGCGGTACGACTGCCTGACCGGCTGCCCGTCTGGGGTCCGCCGGCTGTCCCTCATCAGGTACACGCAGTCTCCTGCGCACAGATGAGCACAGTCACCAACACAGCTAACACTCACGCAGATTAGCACAGTCACCAACACAGCTAACACTCACGCAGATGAGCACAGTCACCAATACAGCTAACACTCACGCAGATGAGCACAGTCACCAACACAGCGAACACTCACGCAGATGAGCACAGTCACCAACACAGCTAACACTCACGCAGATGAGCATAGTCACCAACACAGCTAACACTCACGCAGATGAGCACAGTCACCAACACAGCTAACACTCACGCAGATGAGCATAGTCACCAACACAGCTAACACTCACACAGATGAGCACAGAATTAAATCCCCCACACTCCTCTGGTTTTGTGCATTGTAATGCGTGTGACCTTTGACCTGTTGGACCCCCGCTGTGTAAGAGCAGCTCCCTTGGGGGTACAGGCCCTGCTTACCCTGGTGCAGCAGCAGGTCGTCCCGCAGCAGGCAGATGTAGTAGATGGAGCCGGACGAGGCGTAGCTGGGCTGGGGCAGCATGGGGACCTCCTGAGGGCAAACACACACACACACACAGTTACACACACACACACACACAAGCGCATGCTCACACATAGGTGGGGTATAGGTGGGGCACGGGCGAGGGGGCAGACTCACCCTGTCCACCGGCCGCGGGTCACACTGCTCACACAGGTAGTGCTCCACATCAGCCTTCAGCCGCATGCAGTCACAGTGCTGCCACACCTGCGGGGGAGGGGGACCGTCACCAACAGACCACACCCTGCTGTCCTAACTCACAATGCTCTCCTGTCCTAACTCACACAGTGCTCTCCTGTCCTAACTCACACAGTGCACTCCTGTCCTAACTCACACAGTGCACTCCTGTCCTAACTCACACAGTGCTCTCCTGTCCTAACGCACACAGTACACTCCTGTCCTAACTCACACAGTGCACTCCTGTCCTAACTCACACAGTGCACTCCTGTCCTAACTCAAACAGTGCACTCCTGTCCTAACTCACACAGTGCACTCCTGTCCTAACTCACACAGTGCACTCCTGTCCTAACTCACACAGTGCACTCCTGTCCTAACTCACAATGCTCTCCTGTCCTAACTCACACAGTGCACTCCTGTCCTAACACAGTGCTCTCCTGTCCTAACTCACACAGTGCTCTCCTGTCCTAACTCACACAGTGCTCTCCTGTCCTAACTCACACAGTGCACTCCTGTCCTAACTCACACAGGGCACTCCTGTCCTAACTCACACAGTGCACTCCTGTCCTAACTCAAACAGTGCACTCCTGTCCTAACTCAAACAGTGCACTCCTGTCCTAACTCACACACTGGGGCATTCCTGTTATGTTGGGTGTTTTTTGAGTTAATGGAGGTTAGGCAGTAGGCAGAGGGTAGAAGTTAAACACTGAATAGTATAAGGACTACACTAACAGATCTAACATCTATACATAAACATGCCACTATTGAGCATTAACCAGCACCACAAATTAATATCACTCTCTCTCCATCCTGCTGGTTTATCCCTTTCTCTCTCCTAGCCTGGTCTCTCTTTCTTTCTCTCCCTCTCTCTCTCTCCCTCCCCCTCTCTCTCTCTCCCCTCCCCTCCCTCCCTCTCTCCCTCCCTCCCTCCCTCCCTCCCTCCCTCACTCCCTCCCCCCCTCCCTCACTCCCTCCCCTCTCTCGCCCTCCCTCCTCCCCCCCGCTCACCATGCACTTCTCGCACTGGATCATCAGGCCCTCGTCCTTGTACATGCCGCAGATGCAGCGGATGACGTCGTCGTCCTTGTCGTGGTGCGGGTGCTGCTGGGCGTGGTCGCGCTCCAGCGAGTCGGAGCTGTCGGCCTCGCTGGCCGTCTCGCCCATGATCTCGTCGATCTGCACGGCGGCCTCGTGCCGCGCCCCGTAGTACGCCTTGCGCAGGCGGCACACGTCCCGCCCCACCGGCGACTTGCGCCCGTAGTACTTCTGCAGGGGGGGAGGGGGGGGCGGGGTGAGGGGCACGCTCAGAAGGGCACGTCCGGGGTGAGGGTCACATGGTCACACGCGGTGGGAAATGACACACTCCCACACAGGATGTGTGAATATCCAACAGACTTTCTGTGGCACTAATTCTGTGTCACTTTCAACACGTTTTGCGTCACAGGTACTACTTCTGTGTTACAATTAATATACAATCTGCGTGTTACAAAGGGAGGCTTTTTAACACAGCCTGTGTTGAAAGTAGTAATGTGCTGTCCTTAACTTGACATGGAGGTGTGCTAAAAAATGACAAGTTATGTGCTGTTTACAACATCTGTTTTGAGAGTACATGGCCTACATTCAGAGCTCCATTTGTGGAGATACAGAGTAATGTATGTGGATACAGAAGACCATCTCCATGGGACACCACAGAGTTCCTCACACCTGGGCAACTACACTGACAGTTCTTCCCTTAGATTACAAGAGTCACGAACACTTAAACAAAAAGGCACACCAATAGAAGCCATTGACCTCTTGTTTATAACCAGAAGCACTGACTTGTCAGCACATGGGCGTGAGCCCCACACAGACCCACCTCCGCGTTGCGGAACACTTTGAGCATGTCGGTGTCGAAGGCCTCCACGGTCTTGTAGTGCCCGGTCAGGATCTGCTTCTCGATGGTGCTCAGGTCCAGCGGGTCGGACACCTTCTCATAGTACTGCGTGTTCCTGAGGGACACAGAGCCAAACACCGACTCACACCGAGAGTCACACAATGACTCAGACACACACCGAGAGTCACACAATGACTCAGACACACACTGAGTGACACACAATGACTCAGACACACACCGAGAGCCACACAATGACTCAGACTCACACTGGGTGACACACAATGACTCAGACACACACCGAGAGTCACACAATGACTCAGACACACACTGAGTGACACACAATGACTCGGACACACACCGAGAGTCACACAATGACTCAGACACACACCGAGAGTCACACAATGACTCAGACACACACTGAGTGACACACAATGACTCGGACACACACCGAGTGACACACAATGACTCAGACACACACCGAGAGTCACACAATGACTCAGACACACACTGAGAGTCACACAATGACTCAGACACACACTGAGAGTCACACAATGACTCAGACACACACTGAGAGTCACACAATGACTCAGACACACACTGAGAGTCACACAATGACTCAGACACACACTCATCATTCAAACCGACTGCCTCCGTGTGCAGCTACTCCTGCCCTCAGCTGAGTGTATCTCTACTCGCTCACCATTCAAACTGGATATTATTTTTGTTTATGAGTCTGTTCATGACTATTTCCTATTCAATGTTTTTTTTCGGTCTGAGTAGCAGCCTTGTGTAATGGGTCCCAGGTGACAGGTGGATGGGTTGACTGATTGCTGCATTGATCCATCGTATTCAGATGAATCACATACAGTGGAAAAGGAACCACAGAAGAGGTAAAATCCCCTTAAAAGCTTTTACGCAGCACCGCTATTGTGCCTCACGTAGTGACTTTCAAACAAATGAAACCTCACAGTTCTGACAGGTGGGTCTCATGATCGGCCAGCAGGGGGCGCCGGCGGAGTGCACTGCACTCACTCCGGCGAAACGCGCCGCGATCGTGATGAGCGAGCGATGCCACGGCGCGAGCGGCCCTTTCCCCTCCGCCGAGCGTTCATGAGGGATTCCCCTCCACCGTCTCCCGAACGCGAGCGTGAAGCGGCCCGCTTGTTTACCGCACGGGCGGGGCGGGGTGGGATGGGGCGGGACGGGACGGGGGGGAGCGAAGGGCAGCGGGGATCGATGGGCTGCTCTTTACTCTCAGGAGGCAGATCCGAGCGCTGAGGAGGAGCTCAGAGCAGTGCTGTGTGAGGCAGGCCAGCGGCAGCAGCGCCACAGACAGGGACACACTCACACATCGGCACTGCAGCACACAGCACACGCACCAGGCCTAATGCCTCACACACGCACCAGGCCTAATGCCCAACGCACACACCAGGCCTAATGCCCAACACACGCACCAGGCCTAATGCCTCACACACACACCAGGCCTAATGCCTCACACACGCACCAGGCCTAATGCCTCACACACGCACCAGGCCTAATGCCCAACGCACACACCAGGCCTAATGCCTAACACACGCACCAGGCCTTATGCCTAACACACTGACACACCCCCCCTGACTCACCGCTTCCTGGAGGGCAGAGTGAGGAGGGGGGCAGCGAGGGTCTGACTGGCTGAGTCTGGAGAGAGAGAGAGAGAGAGAGAGAGGGAGAGAGAGAGGTGTGGAGGACAGGTTAATCACATGGATAGACCAGCGTGACTATTACAGAACTGAACAGACTCAAGTGGTTGAATAAGACAGTCAAACACATGGGGTTGAGTAGCCCAGCACACAGACTCGTGGGGTTGAGTAAGACAGCACACAGACTCATGGGGTTGAGTAGCCCAGCACACAGACTCGTTGGGTTGAGTAAGACAGCACACAGACTTGTTATGGGTTGAGTAAGACAGCACACAGACTCATGGGGTTGAGTAGCCCAGCACACAGACTCATGGGGTTGAGTAGCCCAGCACACAGACTCATGGGGTTGAGTAGCCCAGCACACAGACTCGTTGGGTTGAGTAAGACAGCACACAGACTTGTTATGGGTTGAGTAAGACAGCACACAGACTCATGGGGTTGAGTAGCCCAGCACACAGACTCATGGGGTTGAGTAGCCCAGCACACAGACTCATGGGGTTGAGTAGCCCAGCACACAGACTCATGGGGTTGAGTAGGACAGCACACAGACTCATGGGGTTGAGTAGCCCAGCACACAGACCTTTGTAGCTGATGATCATGTCGCAGATCTCCTTGAAGATGTGGGCGAGGCGGGCGGTGCGCGTGACCTCCATGTTCTCCTCGGCGGCGGCCAGTCTGCGCGTGCGCACCGAGCGCGACGTCTGCAGCGCTGAGAACTGCGTCAGGAACACGTCTGCAGCACGCAACGCACATCAGCTCACAGACAAACCTCCTCATGCAAGCACACACAGACACACACATGAACATGCACACACACGCATGCACACGCACACGCACACACACTGACACTCACACACACACGCACACACACACTCACATGCACACACGCATGCACACGCACACGCACACACACATATACATACACACACGCACACACTCACACACACACACACGCCTGCACACACACACACACACACGCAAACCTGATTTGATGTTTCCGTCGTCTCGGATGACTCCGCCCCAGCGGCTGTAGAGAGAGAGGCTGCTGCCCTCCCTCTCCCGCTCTCTCTCTCGCTCCCTCTCTCCATCCCTCTTCAGCTGCTCCTGCTTCTCCCTCATCTTCTCCCAGTTCCTCACCAGGAAGACGCTGTGCTTCAGCACAAAGTTCCTGAGAGAGGAGAGAGAGGTAGGCAGGGAGAGGTAGAGACAGGAAGGCAGGGAGAGAGATAGGGAGATAGGAAGGGAGAGAGAGGAAGAAAGGGAGCGTCATTCCCCGCCCTCCTATTGCACCCCCCACCCCCCACCCCCCGCCCCCCCCCCCCCCAAACAGGCCCTCACTCTACCTCTCTCTGTTAGACATGGGCTTCATGTGCAGGTGGGGGCAGAACTTCCCGCTGTCACTCGACTCTTCCTCCTGTCAGGGAAAGCACAGGCAGGCTTCAGCTGGTATCAGCCAACACTCACACTTACTTCATTTTAGATTTCACTGATGAGACTCAAAGCAAACCACAAGAGCATTTACTAATGCAGCTTCATCATTACAGTTCTCTTGGTTACTGATTTAATAAGCCTTAACAGTTCACAGTTTACTGTTGAAGATACAGGTGCAGAGAGAGAGAAAATGAAGTTAAACAATGAAAGAAGCCCCCACACACAGCACTGTGTATCTACTGTAGAACTTAATCAGTTTTTAATGTGCCCCCGCTGCCAGCACGCCAGTCTGGGGGGTTCGTAACGAGGCCCAGCACTGGGCCCTCCCCACCCTGGAGAACCGCAAACGCTCAGCAGTGCAGGGCCGGGCCTGATCATGTGACCATTACCCGTTTCTTCAGCTGGTGCTTGGACTTGCGCTTCTCTTTGAGTCTGCCCGGCCGGCGAGCCCCGCCCCCGGCTCCGCCCCCCTTCCCAGGCAGCCCGTTGACCCGCTGGCTCTTCCCCCCGATGATCCCCCGGCAGCTCTCCGAGCCGCACTTACACACTTGCTGCGCGGAGAGAGGGAGGGAGGGAGGGAGGGAGGGAGGGAGGGAACGGGGGATGAGAGATAGAGGGATTTGAGAGCAGAGATGGAAAGAGAGGGAGGGAGGAAGAGAGGGAGGGAAGGTGGATGAGAGACAGGGGAATTGAGAGTGGAAATGGGAGGAGAGAGAGGGAAGGGAGAGAAAAAGGAGAGGGGGATGAGAGATAAGAGGAGTTGAGAGTGGAGATGGGAGGAGGAGAGAGGGAGGGAGGGAGAACAGAAGGGAGAGGGGGATGAGAGACAGGAGAGTTGAGAGTGGAGATGGAAGGAGAAGAGAGGGAGGGAGAACAGAAGGGAGAGGGGGATGAGAGACAGGAGAGTTGAGAGTGGAGATGGGAGGAGGAGAAAGGGAATGAGGGAAGGGGAGTTGAGAGAGGAGATGGGAGGAGAGAGGGAGTGAGGGAGGGAGAGTTGAGAGAGGAGATGGGAGGAGGAGAGAGGGAGTGAGGGAGGGGGAGTTGAGAGAGGAGATGGGTGGAGGAGAGAGGGAGTGAGGGAGGGGGAGTTGAGAGAGGAGATGGGAGGAGAGAGGGAGTGAGGGAGGGGGAGTTGAGAGAGGAGATGGGAAGAGGAGAGAGGAAGTGAGGGAGAGTTGAGAGAGGGGATGGGAGGAGGAGAGAGGGAGTGAGGGAGGGGGAGTTGAGAGAGGAGAAGGGAGGAGGAGAGAGGGAGTGAGGGAGGGGGAGTTGAGAGAGGAGAAGGGAGGAGGAGAGAGGGAGTGAGTTGCAGCTGCAGTTTGGGGAAGCGACTGGTCACACAGGCAGGAGAGCGTCTCTGTGAGCTGGAGGGGGCGCTGGTCTCACCTGCTTCTCTGTGTTGAAGGAGTGGAAGTTGTAGTCGTAGGTGAGCTCCGTGCCGCTGTCCATGTCCTTCAGGGCGAACAGGCCGATCCGGTACACCCCGTTCACCGACCTGCCAGGGCAGATCCACCGTCCCATTAAACCGAGCACGCTCAGTTCACCCCGACTGAGAATGTGCGTCAGCCAGTGGAGCTTAACTGCACTGGTGCGTATTGGCAGTTTACACAGCTGAATGTCAGTTCATTGTCAGTTTCTGATCTTCTGCCCTGAGAGTGGGTGACTATTTGAGTGTAGCAGCACAGATTCAT